>NC_057803.1:578915926-578987792 GCF_018294505.1 Triticum aestivum | reverse complement strand
GATCGTAATTTGTCAATTGGTTTCTCTCTCAAACATTGTGTCTTTGTGCCTCGCTCAATAGCCCCCTTGATATATAGACTTCTCGCGCACGCACAGCTGTAGTGACGATGACGCTGAACCCAGTGTGCCTTGTTTTTACCGGCCTCGTGTGATAGTTTTCATCCTGTCTTCTGTTCATTAACAAGGCAACCTTTTCTTTGTTACTACTAGTGAATCCGAAATCATTCGGGGCAGACATAAAATATATCACTTCAACCCAATTATCGCAGTAACTATTTTAAAAGAAACTAGCTAGATGCCCGTGCGTTGCACGGAACATCAAGATGCATTTGTATGAGTAGTTTATCTTGTGAGAGGAAAGGACAAACGAGGGAAGGCCGTATTTGTGAATGTGGAGAGGGGTGTGGGTATATTTTTGCAAAATTGCCATAGTTTTCTTCCTATCCATTAGATATAAATCCGACGGCCTATATTGCAGGATGGCACGCACACCATCATCACCAACTCTGTTTTCTACTCCCTCTGTTCCTAAATATTTGTCTTTTTAGAGATTTCAACAAGTGACTACATATGGAGCAAAATGAGTGAATCTACACTATAAAATATGTCTACCTACACATCCGTACGTGGTAGTCCATTTGAAATCTGAAAAAGAAAAATATTTAGGAATGGATGGAGTATAAGAGTAGACATGGAGATATATCAGTAGCATGGTCTACAACAAAAATGTGCTAGACTGGTTAGCGTCGGATGCTCGCAACGCGATGACATGAGTTCGAATTATGTCTTTAACTTTAGATTTTTATATTATATATTACTTATTTAATATATACTTCTTTCACTATTGTAGTGATAGTGGAACCCACAGAGTACTTAGAATACAAGATTAACGATGGATTTGTTTCTTTTTAACTTTCTGTATGAAGATGTAGCCACCCTGCAAGTCACGTGTACACTGTACATGCAATTAACTTTTTATAGAGGGACAATCATACACGCAATTAACTCAAATGGATTGGATGTCACTCTATTATTTCCAACATAGGAGCATCTCCAACGGCAGCCGGCAAATTTCCTCCGGTTTCCTTCCGCGAAGGATGACATCAAACGCAGCGGCATAAATTTTCACAACTCTAACCAACCAGATGAAATTCGTGCAAACACAGACTGATTTCATATAAGCATGAAGGATTTCGTATAAAAAAGCCGGATCTTCATATAAACATGATGGATTTCATTACATTTACATGAACTAAGCGCTGCCAATCCGGCTATCTTGCTATAATTAATACTCCCTCCATCCGGAAATACTTGTCCTAGAAATGGATGTATCTAGACTTATTTTAGTTATAGATACATACAATTTATCCTTCTGTCAGGACCCCGACTCGATGTCACATCGATCTAGCCGGTAACACCTCATATCACTTTGCGGCCTCACGCACGGTATCCCCACGGGTGTCGCCTTACCTTTGCCCGGGACCGTTTGCGCCTTTTGGCTCACGTATATGATAGTGTCGCTAGCATCCATATGATAAGGAGCCCGGGCTGACATGACTAGTTGTAAACCCAAAGTGGCACAGACTTACAGGGACAGGCATCCATGACCCAGCTTCGAACGTGTCGGTCATCAGCAAGTGGGTCCGGGCTGTAGCACTGGGCTAGCAGGACTCCGGTAAACCGGGCTGTAGCGGGCTAACAGGACTCCGGTACTCAAAGTGTGACATTTCCCCGAAGGGACAGACACAGGAACGAAGAAGGACACATGCCGGCCAGCCTAAGTGTTCCAGAGCAGTAGCAAGCTACCATGGCTCAGCGGTAACACTAGGAGACATTTCCCGGTAAGAGAGGCTACTAAAGATAAACAACTAGATAGTCAGATCCCACACATACCAAGCATTTCAATCATACACACAATATGCTCGATATGTGCAAATACAACGAAGCATCACAACATGACTCTACGACACAAGTACTTTATTTAAGGCTCAGGGAGCCATACATAACATACACAAAGGTACGGGTCTCACGACCCAACATACAAGTCATACAGTCATACAAACCAGCAGCGGAAGTAACTTGTCTGGGTACAGACAACTACTAAAATAAAAGAGGCTTGGGAAGCCTAGCTATACTACAAGGTCCTTCACAAGCTCAGGGTCACCACCTGGGTCTTTAGCCTACTCGTTGAAGTCAACGTCTACATAGAACCCATCAGAAGGGGTTGCAGCGTCTTCTGTAAAAATGTAAATTATAGCAACATGAGTACAAAGGTACTCAGCAAGACTTACACCAGATCCTACATACATGCATATTATCAAGAAGGGTTGGTGGAGTTATTGCAGCAAGCCAGCTTTGACTCTTGGCTAGACTATCCTACGATACTCCAACTTGAAATGGTTTTGCGCACACGAGTCCACTACTCACCACTTCAATACACTACCGAGGATCCACCTCCGTCTTCCTACGGAAGAGCCATCCTCGGCACTCACACTTATCTTGAGGCATTTAACAGTTTCCATTTACTTGTCTATGAACTGTATAGGCAACCAAGTAGTCCTTTACCGCGGACGCGGCTATTCGAATAGATCATGTTAACCCTGCAGGGGTGTACTCCTTCATACACGCTCTCACCACTTACCATCGTTTACACGACATGTACTCGGCAACCTTCAAGCGGAAGCCCAACGTGGGTGTCGGCCACGACCTACCTAATCACCTAAGCCTCCAGTCCAGGTTTATCGCCTATCCAGGTTCCATCCGCAGGGAGTCCGGCCGAGGTTTCCCATACGGCCCCAAACGATGTGAACAGGGTTCCCGAGATACCTAACGGGTATTCGGTACACCGTGCCACGTACCTACCGCATCACAGCCCACCCCTACGGTTAGCGCTGTCGACGGCCTCCAGTAGGCTACAAACACCAGAAACTACTTGCAACTCCTGGACGGAGAACTAGGGTGAATAAGAAGCCGAGAGGGTCCATTGGTTTCGGGCCCAATGCATGGTAGTAGCTGATTCTTAAATCACACATACAGATCTCAGTGCTTAAGGTCGGCTTCAATGAAACAACCCACCATGTACTCCTACATGGCCTCTCATCGATACCTTTACCAAAACGTGTTCACCACACCACTCTCATTACCGACATAACCATTTCACTCTAGCCCATCACCCAGATGAACCAGACCTGACACGACTCTAAGCATAGCAGGCATAGCAAGGTAGGAACAACACATACATATGGCTCAAACAACTCCTACACATGCTAGTGGGTTTCATCTAGTTACTGTGGCAATGACAGGTCATGCAGAGGAAATGGGTTCAACTACCGTAGCACACAACAGTTTGAAACGCGTTGTCTTAATGCAGTAAAAGAGAGCAGGAGTGAGAACATGGGATTGTATCGATATGATCAAATGGTTGGTTGCTTGCCTGATGGTTCGATGCACTGATACGGTTCTTCGTTAGGGTAATCACGGTACTCCTCGGAGGCAGAACCTGTCGCAAAGGACACCGACACACAACCATCACCAAACAATGTGCAACAATATGATGCATGCATGAAACATGGCAATATGAGTGTGTTGGGCTAATGCAACTAAAACCAGAAGGGTTTGAACAAATTTGAATCAAAGATTCAAATTTCAAACTCAAACATGGCCTTTTAAAGTGCTTTTCCTTGTTCTGCTTAAAACATCAATTTAACTTGTTTGATCATGCATGAAAATAGTACAGATGGATAGATTGGATTTTTCTGATCATTTTTCATATATAATTTGTCCAAATTGGAGTTACAGAATAAAAGTTATGAATTTTTGAAGTTTAAATAATATTATGGAATTTCCTGATTTAAATTAAATTCAGAAATATAAATATTGCGCCAGCATGACGTCAGCATGACGTCAGTGGTCAACTGCGGCTGGCTGGAGTCAAACCTGACGTGTGGGGTCCACACGTCAGTGACTGGGGGGTTAAACAGGGTTAGCTTAATCCTAATTAGGGGTTAGTGGCGCTGGGGCCCACTGGTCAGTGTCAGGGGGTTAACTAACAGTGGTTAGCGCTAATCCTAATTAGCTACAGGGCTGGGCCCACCTGTCAGGGACTCAGGGGGGTCCTGCCATGGTCAAAATGGGTCAAACCCACCGGCGACATGACGCCGGCGAGGCCCGAGACGGCGGCGCGATGCGGAATCGCGCTACAGGGCACGGGCGAGGCCGTGCTTGGGCTCGTTGGAGAGCTCTTGCTCCCGCGCGTCGAACGGTGGTGGTGGCCGAGCCTGAGGTGGCCGGAGTCGACGGCGGCGAGCTCGGCTGCGGCCGCCGGGGTTCGGTCGTGCACGGAAACGGGGTTGGAGCTCGAAGGCGAGCGAAGCGAGGCGCTAGGGATGCTCTATGAAGCCTTACAAACTCGTTGGACTCGCCGGGGTGACCAAATGGTCACCGGAGCTGCGTCGACAGCGAGCTCGGCGACGGCGGAGGTTCGGCCGTGGTGGGGAGGAGGCTACGATGAGGGAACGAGGGGGAGAAGAGGGGGAAACGGTGGCGTAGCTCACCGCGGTTGCAGTGGGCGTCGAAGCGGGCTCGGGGACGCGCTGGAGACGGCGAATCGACGACGACGGTGGTCGGAGCCCGAGGAGGGGAACGGCGACGTGGCGGCGATGCAGGGCTTCCGGAGACCCGTGGAGCGGTGGGGAGGAAGAGGAGGTCGAGGCGGAGCCGCTGAGCTAGTCGGGGGAGCGAGGGGTGGCCGGAGACGGCTGCTATGGCGAACGGCGGCGACGGTGGTGTTCGGCCGTGTGAGAGAGAGAGCGAGGGAGAGGAGGGGAGAGCCGAGGGAGAGTGAGAGAGAGTAGGGGGGAGGCGTGGCGTCGTCCGGGGCATCGAGCGAGGAGGGGAGGGCAGGCAGGCAGGCAGGGAGAGAGGTGGCGTGGCGCGGTGGCGCGCGCGCGCGCCGGCCACACTCCCCTCCCTCTGTCGAGGACGAAGACGACAGAGGAGGGAGGCGGGCTGGGCCGCCTGCTGGCTGGGCCGGCCAGCTGGCTGGGCTGCACAGGGAGGAGCCCAGGTAAGTTTCTCCCTTTATTTATTTTTCTGTTTTCTAATTTCTGACATTTGTTTTGATTTAAATAATATATTAAATCATTTATTTAACTTATGCCAATTTTTGCAGGAGCTAGATATATTATTCCAGAGCTCCTTTATAAATGGCATAATATTTGGACATATATTAATATATATAATTAATATATTTCCAATACAAATATTTATGTATTAATTCCAAATGCCCAAAATAAATACCTATGAGCTCTTAAAAATATTGGTTTGATTTTTATCTCTGCCCAATATTTTCAGAGAGCAACATGAGCATTTTCTTGGACCCTTTTGGAGAAATTTTTATTTGGGTCATTTTCAAAAATGATTCTGAGGGTTTCACAGATCCCCATTTCAAGTTTCTGATGAAAGAGTAACATGATGCAACACTCTAATGCATGACTAGCTAGGGTGTGACAACTCACCCCACTCAAAAGAATCTCGTCCCGAGATTTGGGTTCCTCCGGGAAGAAGGCGGGATACTCAAGTCGAAGACGATCCTCCCTTTCCCAAGTTGCTTCATCCTCAGAATGGTGCGACCACTGAACTTTGAGGAACTTGATGTTCTGACGTCGAGTGGTACGCTCGGCCTGATCGAGGATACGAATGGGGCACTCTCGATATGTAAGATTATCCTGGAGATCAAGCGTTTCGTGGTCCACTCCACGGATAGGATCCGAGAAGCAACGCCTGAGCTGAGAAACGTGGAAGACATCGTGGACTCTGGAGAGGTGCGGAGGTAGTTCCAACTGGTAGGCAACTTCTCCTCGTTTGGCAAGAATGCGAAAAGGTCCAATGTAACGAGGAGCCAATTTGCCTTTGATACCGAAACGATGGGTTCCCTTCAGAGGGGTGACCCGAAGATAAGCTTTCTCGTCAACCTCGAAAGTCATAGCCTTATGTTTTCGATCATATTGACTCTTTTGACGAGATTGGGCTGTTTTCAACTTTTCACGAACGATACGAACTTGTTCTTCTGCTTCCTGAATCATATCCGGGCCAAAGAATTGTCTTTCCCCGGTCTCTGACCAGTTAAGGGGTGTTCGACACCGTCGTCCATAGAGAACTTCAAAAGGGGCTCTACCCAAGCTAGATTGATAGCTGTTGTTATAAGCGAATTCGGCAAATGGAAGGCACTTCTCCCAATCCATTCCGAATGAGATAACAGAGGCTCGAAGCATGTCTTCTAGAATCTGGTTGACGCGTTCCACTTGACCACTCGACTGAGGGTGGAAGGCGGTGCTAAAGGAGAGACGGGTTCCCATAGCATTTTGGAAACTTTCCCAAAATCGAGAGGTGAAAAGACTTCCTCGATCCGAGTTAATTTCCAAAGGAACACCATGGAGGGACACTATTCGGGAGATGTATAAGTCTGCCAGCTGACTAGCGGTTATACTCTCACGAACAGGTAGGAAATGGGCTACTTTGGAAAGACGATCGACAACGACGAAAATAGCATTATTCCCTCTCTTGGTCCTGGGAAAACCGGTAATGAAATCCATACCAATTTTATCCCATTTCCATTCAGGAATAGCTAAGGGTTGAAGGGTGCCAGCAGGCCGTTGGTGCTCTGCTTTAACACGACGACAGACGTCGCAATTTGCAATATACTGAGCAATTTCTCTCTTCATCCTAGTCCACCAGAACCTCTGGCGTAGGTCCTGATACATCTTAGTACTACCGGGATGAATGGTGAGAGGGGATTCATGAGCTTCCTTAAGGATCAAACGCCTCAGGTTTCGCACTTTGGGAACCACTAGCCGATTCCCGAAGTGTACGACCCCTTGATCATTAATGGCGAAGCAATTCGCAATTCCTTTCTGAATGTTTCTCTTGATGCGGGAGATTCCCGGATCTACCTTCTATGCTTTGATAATCTGATCCGTAAGGGTAGGTTTTGCCACCAAGGTGGAAAGAAAACCTTGAGGAACAATGTGAAGGTTAAGCTTCCGAAATTCCTCATGGAGAAGCGGTTGACTTTGTTGTAACATCAGATTGTTACAATAAGATTTACGACTTAGCGCATCAGCCATGACGTTGGCTTTCCCTGGGGTGTAGGTTATTCCTAAGTCGAAGTCTGTGTTCAATTCAACCCAACGTCTTTGCCTGAGATTCAGATCTGGTTGGGTGAAAATGTACTTCAGGCTTTGGTGATCAGTGAATATTTCGCAACGATTACCGAGGAGGTAATGTCGCCAGGTCTTAAGTGCATAGACTACGGCTGCAAGCTCTAGATCATGAGTAGGATAATTCTCCTCATGTGGGTGCAATTGCCGTGAAGCGTAGGCAATTACGTGTCGATCTTGCATGAGAATGCAACCTAGTCCTTGTCGCGAGGCGTCGCAGTAGATAACAAAGTCCTTGGAGAAGTCTGGCGGTACCAGTACGGGAGCAGAAGTCAGGCGTCTTTTCAGTTCCTGAAAGCTGTGCTCACATTGTGGAGTCCACTCGAACTTCTTATCTTTCTTGAGGAGTTCGGTTAGAGGTTTAGCAACTTTGGAGAAGTTCTCGACAAAGCGACGACAATAGCTCGCTAAGCCCAGAAAACTCCGAACTTGCTTGACCGATTCAGGTGGAGTCCAATTAAGGACGGCTTGAACTCGCTCAGGGTTAACAGCAATACCTTTACCAGATATTACATGACCCAGATAGGTCACTTCTGGCAACCAGAATTCACATTTAGAAAATTTGGCATAAAGGCGATGCTCTCGAAGTTTCTGCAACACTAGCCTTAGATGTTCGGCATGTTCTTCCTCGTTCTTGGAGTAGATGAGTATATCATCGAGGTAAACCACGACGAATTTATCCAAATACTCCATGAAGATTGAGTTCATTAACCGAGAAAAGGTGGCTGGAGCATTGGTTAAACCGAAGGACATGACGGTGTACTCGTATTGGCCATAACGAGTAACAAAGGCCGTTTTAGGAATGTCCCCGTTTCTGATTTTGATTTGATGGTAGCCCAACCTCAAATCCATCTTGGAGAAGACTGAGGATCCAGCGAGCTGATCATACAGGTCGTTGATCCTGGGAAGTGGATATTTGTTCTTGATTGTGACCAAATTGACAGGTCGGTAATCTACAACCATCCGGTCCGTACCATCCTTCTTCTTGACGAATAGGACGGGGCAAGCCCACGAAGAAGAGCTAGGTCGGATGAAACCCTTTTTCAAGGACTCATCAAGTTGTTTCTTAAGCTTGGCTAGTTCTAGGGGTGCCATCTTATAAGGACTTCTAGCAATCGGAACGGTTCCTGGAATGAGGTCTATTACAAACTCAACATCCCTGTCAGGTGGAACACCTGGCAATTCCTCCGGGAAAACATCCGGAAAGTCACGGACCACCGGAACGTCCTCAAGGTCTGGCAAGGGGCTGGCGTTAAGAGAATATAATTGTCGCTTGGCTAATCGGGTCAAGACATTGACTATCTTGCCCGAAGGGTGAGTGAGTTGAACAGTCCTAGAGAAGCAATCAATTTTGGCATGATGAGCTGACATCCAGTCCATACCCAAAATGATATTAATATCTGAAAATTTAAGGGCTATCAAAGAGGCAAGGAAAACAAGTATGTCGACTTGGATTTCATTTCCATGGCTTACTTTAGAAGTTTGCCATTTGGATCCCGGAGTTTGAATTACCATAGAGGTTGGCATATCACCGAATGCGACGTTATGCAAACGAGCATAATTTTTAGATATAAAAGAATGAGAGGCTCCTGTGTCGAAAAGAACAGATGCCGGGTGGCAATTGACAAGAAGCATACCGAGAACGACGTTGGGATCTTCTTGAGCTTCTTCGGCAGAGATACAGTTGACATGGCCACGTGAAGCGGTGACCGGCTTGGCGTGGAATACTTTTCCTGTCGGCTTGCCACGGCCAACAGCTTTAGCAGACTGGTTGGGGTTGGTCTGGGGACACTCACGCATATAGTGGCCAGATTCCCCACACTTGAAACAAGTCACGGAACTGGTACGTGGAGGAGCATTGTTGGTTGGACCCTCATAGGGCTTGGCCGGTGCAGACTGTTGAACGGGGCGAGGCGCCTGGAAGGATGGCCTCGGTGTGAACCTGGGTGGCAGGGCGGTGTTGGGTACCCACACGCGGCACTTCTGAGGACCAGCACCGGATGAGGAACCCATATCACGGCCATGCTTGCGTGTTGCGTCATAGTCAGCCTGACCAGTTTCAGCACTGATGGCTTTGTTGACAAGTTTCTGGAAAGATGTGCACTCATGCAGACGGAGGTCGCGGCGAAGCTCAGGACTAAGGCCCTTACGGAACCTTGCTTGCTTCTTGGCATCAGTAGACACTTCCTCAGTTGCATATCGTGTGAGATTACCAAACTCCCTGCTGTAAACATCCACAGAAAGTCGGCCTTGGGTGAAACTGCAAAATTCTTCACGTTTACGGTCCATGAGACCCTCCGGAATGTGATGTTCACGGAAAGCCTCGCTGAATTCAGCCCAAGTAGTGACATGGCCCGCTGGGCGCATAGCTCTATAATTCTCCCACCATAGACTGGCGGGGCCTTCAAGATGATATGCAGCAAAGGTGACCTTGTCAGCCTCCGCTACCAGCGCGGAACGCAGTTTGTGAGAGATACTGCGAAGCCAGTCATCAGCGTCGAGAGGCTCGACGGAGTGGTGGAACGTGGGTGGATGTAATTTGATAAAATCACTGAGTGACACCACGTTAGTCCTCTGATGGTGTGCCGTGTTCTGTTCAATACGCTCCAACAAACGGTTGGTCTCCCGCTTGTTTCTCTCAGCTTCCATCATAACCTCGGCTAGTGAAGGAGGATGAGGCAGATTTTCATTCCTGCCTTCACTGCCTTCGGCCTGCTCTTGAGAAGCAGGGTTAGCGCGCGTGTTGACCATCCTAGGTAAACAAGACAATGATTTAGTCAGGATGATAAGATTCTGACATAGGATAAAAATGTAAGGAATAACTCAAAATGCAAGATGATCATCCGTATGACATGGTAGATACAGAAACTGCTTCCTTATTCCATCGTCATACACACCATACAGGGTTTAGTACAAGACCAAACAAAGTACTATTACGGTGAAAAGAGGATCACATCTCATCGGAGGCATTCCAAGCTCCTATACATTATTTTTCTACACCTCCGGAAAAAGTACAAACTAGGTCATATCCCACGAGTCACGCGGGACGATAGAAGACACAGCTAGTGCGAACTAGTGATACTACCACTAACTCAGACCGATCCGTAGTAGTCCTCGTAGAAGTCACCTCCATAGCCTGGAAGCTCAACATGATCATCCGGAAACAGACGATCTCGCGGAGCTTGTGGACCATAGGGGCTAGGATGAGGTCTTGGACCAACAGACGGTGACCTGCGGGGACCGCGAGGTGGGGTGATGCCTCCTACATCACGCCAAACCATCACGTCTGGCAGAGCAGATCTCACATGATAGAGATCGCGCATATCTGAATATCCAGCTTGCACCGCCGGTGCGAACCGAGTCAAAGTGGCCCAGTGGTCAGCACGGGTATTGAAGAGCTCTAACCTTAAGGCCCGATTTTCACGGTCCTTATCCTCGAGCATCTCAGCAGTGGTGCGAGTCCGTGAATCCTCCTGAGTGGGGTCAGCATAGATAGCTTGGAGATACCCTTGTGCTCCCGGAAGTGATCCTGGCATATACCGGAAATCAGAGTCCCGAAATAGACCAGATCTGACTCGCATAATGGTCATCATAGAGTAGGCGGCATCCTGCACAGCCATCTCAATAGTAACCCCGAGTCCATAGGAGCAGTGAAGAGGCTCGGTGGATCCAGGATAAGATGGAAATATCCTGACAGTGCAGAGATACTGGCTTTGATTAAAGTCTCGGAATTTCTCTTCGACCGTGTACTCAGGATACCAGCGGTATCCAGCCTCAGTCATTACCCTGACCAACTTGGCAGTATGGCCGGGTACATCTAGGCATCGAGTCAGGCGAACCACTTGATTGAGGTCGCGAGTGGCCATCTGAAAGCACAATCATAATGCAAAGGCATTAGAATTTCTAGCAAAATTTCGGCAGCATAACAACTGTAAATGCTCAAGAAGGATTTGAGACATTTGACAAAGGATTTTGTACACCCTCAACATCATCATATCAAAGTTCTGAATCCATTCTAACAACATAATGTGGTAGTAGAACTGAACTAGGCTTGTATCCATCAAACTTATAAGGTACTACTGATTAGTAACACGTGATCCTGATAGAGAGAAAAGATCCTAATTCCTTAACCCCCGGTGGAAGAATGGACTGACTCAGATCAGAATGTCATAAGATAAAGGAGTAAAAAGAGCCTTACGTTCCAACCCACAAACAATTCCCCTACATATAACTAAAGAATTTCTAGACTCAACATCGACCAGTTTGGCTTGGAGAACCTACAGGCAGTCCGGCTCTGATACCAACGCTGTCAGGACCCCGACTCGATGTCACATCGATCTAGCCGGTAACACCTCATATCACTTTGCGGCCTCACGCACGGTATCCCCACGGGTGTCGCCTTACCTTTGCCCGGGACCGTTTGCGCCTTTTGGCTCACGTATATGATAGTGTCGCTAGCATCCATATGATAAGGAGCCCGGGCTGACATGACTAGTTGTAAACCCAAAGTGGCACAGACTTACAGGGACAGGCATCCATGACCCAGCTTCGAACGTGTCGGTCATCAGCAAGTGGGTCCGGGCTGTAGCACTGGACTAGCAGGACTCCGGTAAACCGGGCTGTAGCGGGCTAACAGGACTCCGGTACTCAAAGTGTGACATTTCCCCGAAGGGACAGACACAGGAACGAAGAAGGACACATGCCGGCCAGCCTAAGTGTTCCAGAGCAGTAGCAAGCTACCATGGCTCAGCGGTAACACTAGGAGACATTTCCCGGTAAGAGAGGCTACTAAAGATAAACAACTAGATAGTCAGATCCCACACATACCAAGCATTTCAATCATACACACAATATGCTCGATATGTGCAAATACAACGAAGCATCACAACATGACTCTACGACACAAGTACTTTATTTAAGGCTCAGGGAGCCATACATAACATACACAAAGGTACGGGTCTCACGACCCAACATACAAGTCATACAGTCATACAAACCAGCAGCGGAAGTAACTTGTCTGGGTACAGACAACTAGTAAAATAAAAGAGGCTTGGGAAGCCTAGCTATACTACAAGGTCCTTCACAAGCTCAGGGTCACCACCTGGGTCTTTAGCCTACTCGTTGAAGTCAACGTCTACATAGAACCCATCAGAAGGGGTTGCAGCGTCTTCTGTAAAAATGTAAATTATAGCAACATGAGTACAAAGGTACTCAGCAAGACTTACACCAGATCCTACATACATGCATATTATCAAGAAGGGTTGGTGGAGTTATTGCAGCAAGCCAGCTTTGACTCTTGGCTAGACTATCCTACGATACTCCAACTTGAAATGGTTTTGCGCACACGAGTCCACTACTCACCACTTCAATACACTACCGAGGATCCACCTCCGTCTTCCTATGGAAGAGCCATCCTCGGCACTCACACTTATCTTGAGGCATTTAACAGTTTCCATTTACTTGTCTATGAACTGTATAGGCAACCAAGTAGTCCTTTACCGCGGACGCGGCTATTCGAATAGATCATGTTAACCCTGCAGGGGTGTACTCCTTCATACACGCTCTCACCACTTACCGTCGTTTACACGACATGTACTCGGCAACCTTCAAGCGGAAGCCCAACGTGGGTGTCGGCCACGACCTACCTAATCACCTAAGCCTCCAGTCCAGGTTTATCGCCTATCCAGGTTCCATCCGCAGGGAGTCCGGCCGAGGTTTCCCATACGGCCCCGAACGATGTGAACAGGGTTCCCGAGATACCTAACGGGTATTCGGTACACCGTGCCACGTACCTACCGCATCACAGCCCACCCCTACGGTCAGCGCTGTCCACGGCCTCCAGTAGGCTACAAACACCAGAAACTACTTGCAACTCCTGGACGGAGAACTAGGGTGAATAAGAAGCCGAGAGGGTCCATTGGTTTCGGGCCCAATGCATGGTAGTAGCTGATTCTTAACTCACACATACAGATCTCAGTGCTTAAGGTCAGCTTCAATGAAACAACCCACCATGTACTCCTACATGGCCTCTCATCGATACCTTTACCAAAACGTGTTCACCACACCACTCTCATTACCGACATAACCATTTCACTCTAGCCCATCACCCAGATGAACCAGACCTGACACGACTCTAAGCATAGCAGGCATAGCAAGGTAGGAACAACACATACATATGGCTCAAACAACTCCTACACATGCTAGTGGGTTTCATCTAGTTACTGTGGCAATGACAGGTCATGCAGAGGAAATGGTTCAACTACCGTAGCACACAGCAGTTTGAAACGCGTTGTCTTAATGCAGTAAAAGAGAGCAGGAGCGAGAACATGGGATTGTATCGATATGATCAAATGGTTGGTTGCTTGCCTGATGGTTCGATGCACTGATACGGTTCTTCGTTAGGGTAATCACGGTACTCCTCGGAGGCAGAACCTGTCGCAAAGGACACCGACACACAACCATCACCAAACAATGTGCAACAATATGATGCATGCATGAAACATGGCAATATGAGTGTGTTGGGCTAATGCAACTAAAACCAGAAGGGTTTGAACAAATTTGAATCAAAGATTCATATTTCAAACTCAAACATGGCCTTTTAAAGTGCTTTTCCTTGTTCTGCTTAAAGCATCAATTTAACTTGTTTGATCATGCATGAAAATAGTACAGATGGATAGATTGGATTTTTCTGATCATTTTTCATATATAATTTGTCCAAATTGGAGTTACAGAATAAAAGTTATGAATTTTTGAAGTTTAAATAATATTCTGGAATTTCCTGATTTAAATTAAATCCAGAAATATAAATATTGCGCCAGCATGACGTCAGCATGACGTCAGTGGTCAACTGCGGCTGGCTGGAGTCAAACCTGACGTGTGGGGTCCACACGTCAGTGACTGGAGGTTAAACAGGGTTAGCTTAATCCTAATTAGGGGTTAGTGGCGCTGGGGCCCACTGGTCAGTGTCAGGGGGTTAACTAACAGTGGTTAGCGCTAATCCTAATTAGCTACAGGGCTGGGCCCACCTGTCAGATACTAAGGGGGGTCCTGCCGTGGTCAAAATGGGTCAAACCCACCGGCGACATGACGCCGGCGAGGCCCGAGACGGCGGCGCGATGCGGAATCGCGCTACAGGGCACGGGCGAGGCCGTGCTTGGGCTCGTTGGAGAGCTCTTGCTCCCGCGCGTCGAACGGTGGTGGTGGCCGAGCCTGAGGTGGCCGGAGTCGACGGCGGCGAGCTCGGCTGCGGCCGCCGGGGTTCGGTCGTGCACGGAAACGGGGTTGGAGCTCGAAGGCGAGCGAAGCGAGGCGCTAGGGATGCTCTATGAAGCCTTACGAACTCGTTGGACTCGCCGGGGTGACCAAATGGTCACCGGAGCTGCGTCGACGGCGAGCTCGGCGACGGCGGAGGTTCGGCCATGGTGGGGAGGAGGCTACGGTGAGGGAATGAGGGGGAGAAGAGGGGGAAACGGTGGCGTAGCTCACCGCGGTTGCAGTGGGCGTCGAAGCGGGCTCGGGGACGCGCTGGAGACGGCGAATCGACGGCGACGGTGGTCGGAGCCCGAGGAGGGGAACGGCGACGTGGCGGCGATGCAGGGCTTCCGGAGACCCATGGAGCGGTGGGGAGGAAGAGGAGGTCGAGGCGGAGCCGCTGAGCTAGTCGGGGGAGCGAGGGGTGGCCGGAGACGGCTGCTATGGCGAACGGCGGCGACGGTGGTGTTCGGCCGTGTGAGAGAGAGAGCGAGGGAGAGGAGGGGAGAGCCGAGGGAGAGTGAGAGAGAGCAGGGGGGAGGCGTGGCGTCGTCCGGGGCATCGAGCGAGGAGGGGAGGGCAGGCAGGCAGGCAGGGAGAGAGGTGGCGTGGCGCGGTGGCGCGCGCGCGCGCCGGCCACACTCCCCTCCCTCTGTCGAGGACGAAGACGACAGAGGAGGGAGGCGGGCTGGGCCGCCTGCTGGCTGGGCCGGCCAGCTGGCTGGGCTGCACAGGGAGGAGCCCAGGTAAGTTTCTCCCTTTATTTATTTTTCTGTTTTCTAATTTCTGACATTTGTTTTGATTTAAATAATATATTAAATCATTTATTTAACTTATGCCAATTTTTGCAGGAGCTAGATATATTATTCCAGAGCTCCTTTATAAATGGCATAATATTTGGACATATATTAATATATATAATTAATATATTTCCAATACAAATATTTATGTATTAATTCCAAATGCCCAAAATAAATACCTATGAGCTCTTAAAAATATTGGTTTGATTTTTATCTCTGCCCAATATTTTCAGAGAGCAACATGAGCATTTTCTTGGACCCTTTTGGAGAAATTTTTATTTGGGTCATTTTCAAAAATGATTCTGAGGGTTTCACAGATCCCCATTTCAAGTTTCTGATGAAAGAGTAACATGATGCAACACTCTAATGCATGACTAGCTAGGGTGTGACACATTCTTAGAACAAAAATTTCCCGCCAGCTGGAGAAGGAGTACATAATCTAAATGGCCGCCCGCGGATCCCTTTGTCTTCCTCATGTCCAGCAGACACTTTGCGGGGTCGATGAAGGTCCTCGGAAGAGATGAAGAGGCAAAGAAACCACCTAAATGCGCAGTCGTCGCCTCGGCGGTGGCCTTCATGGGAACCAAGTGGCAGCGGCCTCCCGTGTTCTACTTCTCCTCGATGATGGTGGCGGACACGGAGAAGCTGGCCACCGACTCGTCGCTGTCCACGCACCCGGCTTCTGTCTCTGCATGCATGGCACTGCCGCAGGCACGGGAGGCGCGCCCACAAACACGGGAGGTGTGGTACGACGCGGCAGCGACAACTCCCATACCGGTGTGCTCGCCGTCGTGCCGGCGTGGAGCAACTCGCCACTCCTCATCGAGCTGAACTAGAGCGACGAGTTGCTGAACCACACGCCTGCTTGGGGCGGCAACTGGCTCCGTCGGGCCAAGCGAGGTTGGTGAAGCACCGAGCGGCCTCGCCCGTATCCGGAGGGCTCGGTGGGCCACCCAGCCGAGTAATATGCCAGAGAACGGCTCCTCGGAAGCCATCGGAAGAGTGGAGAAAATGGTGAAGGCGGAGATGGGGGAGCGGCGGAGGGGTGCGATTCTTACCCGCTGTCTGTCTGGCCTAGTGTAAATAGAGGGCAGACAGTAGGAGCTTGGCCGGCATCTGACCTCGTTTAAACTGAGGGCGGACGGGAGGAGCTCGGCCGGTGTTGCATTTAATTCCAGCCCGCTCATGAACTGATGTGTGGCCAGAGTAGGTTTCTCGGTTTGCATGCGGGTTTAACGAAGGGGTTTGATGGAGGCGAGGAGGCGTGTTCAGCCGGGTGTGCAGCGGGCGGCGCAGTACTATTCAATTTGATAGTGGGCAGCACAGTTCCGGATACGGCTTTAATGCAGACGAGCTAGGGAGTAGCGGTTCCCGAAATGTTGAACGACCAATGCATCCTCCTTCAATTAATGCATGGGGGAAGTATGGGAGGAGGACCGGGAAAAGAGGCTGCATGATGTGAATGCAACGCAGATTGCCCTCATATAAAGGCGCCCCTCCATTCCAATGCATATCCACATCATACGCACCTAAGAATTTGCCTAAGCACCTACACTAAGCGTAAAAGATCTCACTCCAGACCCATGGCGGCGATGCGCACGAGCAGCCAGCGGCTGTGCCGGATGGTCCACGACGTCGGCATGTGGCATGGCGCCGAGGATCGTCTCTAGACGGTGTTGGAGACCGGCTGGTGGATGGCAGCCGTCGACGCCAACTACGACTCTCAGTTGGACCAGATGATCGTTGCCACCACCAACAAGTTCACCATCCTCAAGAAGCTCGCGGACGACATCGCCGTACTCCTCCAGCCCGCGCGCCCGGGCTCCTCATTGCCTGCCACCCCAATCGGCCTCCATGGCCGGAACCTCTTTCAAGCACCGGTGGCCCTGCGACTGCCCGCCGACGCCATGAAGAATGTCCACCTGGAGGTCGCGCTCGCCGCGGGGCGCCTCGCCCTGCAAGAATTCGTCGACCTACACATCCACATGTATGAGTAAATCGTGTACATAGGTATCTACAAGGCCAGTGAGGACGCTACGACGTTGGCCTTCCTCAACCGGCTGGAAGCCTTGGATGCCTTTGCTGAGAAGCACCTCGACCTTGCCACAAAAGCCGCCGCTCCTTAGCCGCCGGTCGGTGGCCCGGCGCACTAAGTTAAGTAGGAGGAGATCGTACGTTGATGGATGCATCTTTCTTCTTGCCTTTTGTAACAACCACTGCGATCACATCATCATCGTGGCCTTAATTCTTATTGTGGTGTTGCATTCTCGCTCCAGTCAATACCGACATGTGCGATCCCTTTGCTTAATTATATGCATCACTGTAACTACTACTCCATCCGTCAATTTATAAGTTGTGCTTACCTTTTCCATCAACTTCGTGCAACGCGCGGGCATCTTGCTAGAAACACTAGAACATGTCGGACCGCGTGTGACCAAACCGACAATGCGCCAACCTAGCTACTACGTACCCTGCTTATCTAGCGGAAATAGCCCCGCCCTAGCGTTTCCAATTGTTATTTCTATCTATCGATCGTGCCAAGGAGCAAAACTAAAATGTTACAATTTATACATGTTTCTCTACTCCTACTCCTATAAAAGACTCAGTTGGTGATGGTGGTGTGTCTGCCATCCGTCGTTTCTGACCATTAGATCTGCATCTAACGGTTGTGAGGTAAGTTGTGGCATTTTTGCAACAATAGCCCACTTCTCTGCTCCAATTTACAGAAAATCCCTTATTATCTTGAAAGCAACTACATCCCTCCCTCACCTCATCAAAACAGCCTGAGAAATATATATATTCCTATAAAAGACTCAGTTGGTGATGGTGGTGTGTCTGCGATCTATCGTTTCTGACCATTAGATCTGCATCTAACAACTATGAGGTAAGTTGTGGCATTTTTGCAACAATAGCCCACTTCTCTGCTCCAATTTGCAGAAAACCCCTTATTAACTTGAAAGCGACCACATCCCTCCCTCACCTCATCAAAACAGCCTGAGAAATATATTTTGAGTGAAAAGTTCTCCCTCCATTCCTAAATATTTGTCTTTCTAGAGATTTCAATAAGTGACTACATACGGAGCAAAATGAGTGAATCTACACTTCAAAATATGTCTATATAATCCGTATGTGATAGTCCATTTGAAATCTCTAAAAAGTCAAATATTTAGGAACGGAGGGAGTAATATATTAGGAGTATATCAAAACAAGAGTGATTTCTTTCAAGTTTGTGAACAAGTACTACTATTCTACTACTTTGGATCCGTCGCAACGCACGAGCACATTGCTAGTAAAAGGAAAAGGCCTGCCGCGTTCGCGTCGCACTCCCCCCCCCCCCACACGCCCGGGAATCGGTAGTACTCAACGGCCCATCCAGCACGGCACATAGCTTAGGGAAGGCATGTTGCCTAGCATTTTCACTTTCATGTGGGACCGCCGTTGAGCAAACCGACTATTGGCAAACCGCACCCCGCCCGCCACCGGGTTGGAAAATAGAAACGAGGGGAAGATCTAGCTGTAGCACGGAAGCCAAGAAATTTGGTGTCAGATGGGGCTCGTTGATAGAGTAGGAGCATTCCGTGCTACTCTGCTCCTACTAGTACCAAGCTTGTACTATACAACTAGTACTACCACTATACAACTAGTAGGTACGTGCATGGCACAACATCGTAGGAACAAAAAAACGAGAAGATCTTGTTTTTTGTGATTTATCTTTTTTCTGTCAACGTAGTATGAATAATATGATGTGGGGGCACCCATGAAGCTTATGTGGCTTGGTTGCATGGCTACGAAAGGTTAGAGAAAAATAAATAGATAATGTGTTTAGAGTGCACTCCACTAAACATATATACTTTGGATCCATTGCAACGGGACGACACATCTATATCTATACCCCCTATATAGTGTGTGAATAACTTTGAAAGTTGGTCATTGGATGAAGCCAATCCGACAGTACAAAGATGGCAAATCCGAGCACTACTGGCCATTGGATATCATCTACATTCCACCAGATTCTGCCACATGTAGAATCTAGAAGACTCCATGGTTGAACTTCATTCATGACTAACTTTGCCACAACTAAGCTTAGGCAAAGTGTGTCTGAAACAAAAAATGTGGCTAACAAAATGCCCAGCACAAGTGTGGCTAGATTTGGCAAGAAGTTGAGTCTATGACATGTGGACCATGTAGCTAGAAAAGTGTGGCAAGCCACAAGTGTAGCAATGAACCAAACACATGCCTGGTGTGTTTGGTAGGGTGTATGAAGGGTGCATGATCCCAAGAGTTCCCTTCTCGACCCATTTTTTGGTGTTTGGTAGAGTGTATGGAGGGTGCATGAGTCCACACTATATTAGCACAAATACACTAGAAGCATGCATGAAGAGAGCATACATGAAGAGGGGTGTTGATTTGAGCATGCATGAAGAGGGAACAACTATGCTGAGACGAGAACGCAACCAAACACACTTGTGGCACGACTAAGCTTAGGCGTGATAACCTTAGGCTGCAAACCAAACCATAACTTTGAAAGTTGGTCGTTGGATGAAGCCAATCCGACGGTACAAAGATGGCAAATCCGAGCACTACTTGTCGTTGGATATCATCTACGTTCCACCAGATTCTGCCACATGTAGAATCTAGAAGACTCCACATGTAGAAGCATAATGCACAAACCACCAGAATATCATGCATGTAATGCACGTGTACCTTACTAGTAGTTGGTAGTAGTAAGAAAAAAATTCTAGGTTTGGCACGAGCTCGTACTGCGGGAGCACCACAAGGCCTGCCGCAAGAGTTACATTTCCCTCTCGGGGCCCACGGGACCGAACTTCAGTGGCTTAGTGCCCGGCATATGAGTCAATGACATGCGGACCTTAAATGCGGCTGGTCCACATGTCATTCTCATGGTGGTGGTGTGGTTCGCGACTCACTCGTTCGAGATGAACCGGACGGTGGTGGTGGCGTGGCCGTGGCGAGGGTGCCATAGCTAGGCGTCGGGGCGTTACGAGGCGTAGATGGCCACACCGGTGGATACTACCTGTAGTACAGAAGTACTCCAGCTGAGGATTGATGCCCGGGACGAAATGTGTCACAGCCGCTGGATGAAAATTCGATGGTGCGGGACGTGTGGTGTCATGGGTTCGTGTGGCGTCGTGGGAATCACGTGTGGCTGTGGTAGAAACTTGATGCTTGCCGCATTTAAGGTGGCCCACATGTCATGCACACAAAGGCAGAGGGGCGGTGCGACCGAGAGGGGTGAGGCGCACGTCAGGGGACGTGTTGTAGTGGGTTGGAGCGGCGTCGTGGGAATCGCGAGTGGCAGTGGATGAAACATGATGGTCTCCGTAGTTGAACTTCCATGGACAAGCTGTCATGTCTACGGACACATGCATTGCATACCGATCACTAGAAGGAGTAGTAGAGAAAGCTAGGCGGATAAATAGTTCCTTATAGTCATGCGAACCCATGCTACTACTTGTTCCAAAGACATGCACACCATCGAAATAGTCCATCTATATCAATATACATAGAGAGGGAATATTTTTTTACAAGAGAGGAAATAGTTCATCCATCCATAATGCCCTGATGCTGGTGCAGCATCTTCTTCTTCTTCTCATTTTCTGTGGGAGACGGCTTCACAACAAGCTCTCTGGACCTTGCAGCTATCTCGAAACTCACACGGGCATCGAGGGCAGCATATTTTATCCGCTCATACGTCAAGGGATAATTCGCCCATCTAGACGACCTTAATGCCAGCATCTCGTCACCCTTCTGAAGATTTATTCCTAGCACAAAATTTGCTACGTCAAATAGGGATGGTGTCGGTTTATCACAATCTTCTATAGGAATTTTTATTCAGGTTTGTAGGTCAACGATGCTTTTCAAATCAAGGTTGTACGGCTCCAACTTCTGTTTGTCCCCTGCGATGGCTGCCCCACAGAAGTATTTGTCCTCCCGACACAAGAAATCATGAAGTTCACCTGGTATGAAGGGCGCATGTATGATGTGGTACACCAAAACATCATATTCGAGGCACAGCTGAAGGACAACGGCACGTTGGATCTTCCCAATGGCATGCTCCGTGTACTCTGCATCGAGACCGATGACATTCATCTCCACCTTTTGGAGGGAGTTGGATACATTGTTGATCCACTTCCGAACAACCCTTGGGTGGTCGGTGACTACGGCAACTATGCTCAACGAGCCTTCGACGAGGACATGTTGGACGCTAAAAACCTGCATCTCAATCTCTTTCGCCATTTGGAACCACTAGACCGAAGGGCTATGGTTTGGAGAATTAGGATTAGATGGCTAATCTAACCGAAGAAGATGATTATTTATAGGGGCTTCAGAATTACTCCAGGAGGATGTGAAGAGGTTAAAACAATGTGAATGCAGTGTGGTTTGGATGCAAATGAAGATCAAGGAGTAGTGAAAAAGCTGAGGAAAATCGGTTCCCGATGGAGAAGTAAATGGGAGAAGTTATGCGCATGCATGAGGAGAGGTGCGGTTGTTTGACTGCTACATGCAATGGATTGGACGGGCTCTTCGGTTGCCTTTTCTCTCTCCCATGTGCACAGAGTGGCCCACTTTCATGCTGCAGTTTATTGGCTAGAGTCGGGTTGCAGCTGCTCATGCGTACGCTAATTAATGTTGTGAATGAGGGCCATGGAGGGAAATGGGCGCATGCAAAAGGGTATATACGCAGACTAATTAGAGAAATACTGAAAAAAGTTATGCGCAGACAAAAGAGGGCCGGAGGGAGTACTACTCATGTTCCTACTACGGTTAAGGAATATGCTGTTATCCTCAAAAAAGAAAAGTCCTTCTTCGCGCTTCCGCATGCACGAGAATTTGGTTCTGCTCGCAATATGGATGATAGCTGGAGGATGAAGTGAACCCAGAGGCATGCTAGCATGGGAGTGTACTCATGTTCCTACTACTCCTACTACTAGTAGTAGTACAACTGTGGTACACTTGATGGTCAAAATACTATTATTCATCCGGTCCTCATAGTGAAGTGACAAGACCATGCGCCCGAGGTGACACCAGTCCAGGCGGCGTGTCTGGGTTACCGAAGTCAGCCTCACCTTGTGCACTGTGCAGTCACTGTCACCGCCGCTGTATAGCATGCCTCGCCTCATCTCCCTCTCCCCTAGCACCACTCCATCTCCATCTCTGTCTCGCCGGAGATCCTGAGGTCACTCTTCATTATCTCACTGTGCCCCCGCATACCCTCGCCTCGCTCGCCTCCCCCAGTACCACTATTCCCTCGCTAATCGCTCCAGCACCGACAGCCTTCTCCCCCGTAAATCAAGCCCCCCAAAACCCCACCTTCCAAACTCCACCATGGCCGAACGTGAACCGCATAGGATCCATATGAGCCACGATTGGAGCAATCTCCCCAGTGACGTCATCGACCTCTGTTGTTCGTGTATGGATATGTTGAGCGCCCTGCGGCTGGCTGCATGCTCGAGGGGCATGCACACGGCCATCATCGAAGCGAGGCCAAAGCTTTTCAAGACACCCTGCTTGCTGCTATCTGGTCTTGCGAAATTGGCTCACCATGATACGGATGCGTACATGATGCCCCTCGACTTCAATCGATCTCCATTAGCCGAAACTTCTTTGCAGGTATGTAGTGGGTCGCTGTACATCATTTCCCTCGACTTCGATCCAATCACCATTGCCCGAAACTTCTTAGTAGGTATGTACTGGGTTGTCATGAACTCCCACTGGATGGCTGCCTTCAAAGAAGACGGTAAAAAGTTGGTGCTCATCAACTTCCAGACCTCCCATGAGATTATCCTTCCTCTGTTGGATTATATAGAGTTTTACCATCACGGTCCTAGTCATCTAGATTACCACGTCAGTTGGCCGGACCTTGTTTTGCAGAAGATTGTAATCTGCCAAGTGCCCACACGACATGCGAATTATGCAGACTTCAAGCTAATTGCCTTGTTCGACTGCGGACTCGCCTATCTTTATGCCGGTGCCTTCTTTAGCTGGAGACAACTTAGCTCGCAGTGGATCATCGTCAAAGCTGATACACACTTCTGTGATGCTATTGAACACAATGGCATCATCTACGCGATCGACAAAGCAGATGGCACCACGTATTGCTGGGACGACGCGTGTAAGTTGTTTGTATCTCATGTTAATGATGACGCCATGACACTGTTTGAACTTTTTGTGATGATTGGCATATCCCTGTTTGAGCAAAATTTGAGTAGAACTATGGCAATGTATTAGAGACGCCGTAAGTCAGCTATATTTGGAATGAGTTAATTCATGCAATTGTGATCATGTCATTACAACCAATTTGTACCCCTGAATAATCAAACGGTTAGGAATATAAGGATATTCTCCTTATTTTACAGTAATCTATATACTACTACTAAATATGAGTGGGTATCAATGTCCATGTTAGTTTCCTCATTTTCATGATGTAGAAACATACACCACATTGTTGGTTTCATCTAACCATACATTAGGGAAGTAAATGTGCATATGGAGAACTCTATATTTTGAAGTAGTGAAATCCTGTAATGCTTACCATGTGTACATACCTATATTCGCCCTTCAGCAATCAATGGCTAGAATAATACCCTCACAAAAAATTTGCCCACAGAACACGAGTATATAACAATGCATGGTCTGTTAGTTACCTTGAAGAATTTTTTTGTGAGGATAGAACATGATTCCATAACATGCAGGACATGGTAGTTTCTTGTGAAGAATCGATTGCGAGATAACATGAGTATAACCATGCATGACACATATATTTTCGAACCCAGTATACATTTCCCTGTATTTTCCTCCCAGTTCCAACAGGGACATATCAATGCTGATCTTACATTAACAATGTTGATCTTACATTAACAATGTTGTTTCTTGCATTATCCTACTCATACTCTGAACAATGTTGATCTTACATTAACAATGCTTGTCCTTTTTGATATGATGCAGTGTCCCTACAGTTACTGCCCTTTGTAATCACACCACCTTTGCCAAAAACAAGGAAGCACAACTGGTTCCTCGCTCGATCAGACGTCGACAAAAGACTGATGATCATTCGGACACATGAGCCGGAAAAGTAATATTGCAAAAACCCCACTGTATACAAGCACCGTGAAATGCGTGAGTATCCGGACAGTGGCTGTTACGTCTATGAGCAGGATACCAACTTGTTGGGGGCCTTTAGGATTTTTTAGTTGGAGGCGGGTAAACAGTCTTGGTTCACACTCTCTGTTTCTCAGACTCAATTATCTGATTAACCAGGAGATCACCGTTGGCAAGGACCTTAATGGCAGAGAGGCTCTGTTTGCTATGGAAAACTGTGTCTACACGGCGAGCCCTAGGAGTTCGGGAGCAAACTCCCCTGATTGTCAACGATACAGCCTGCAACCAAAAGAAGGTGAGAATGACAAAGGCATCCAGATTTACTTTGATCCTTGGATGTCTCAATTACGACAGGTAGTGATGTGGTTCAAGCCTTTAGGTTGATAGGTAATTGGGCTGTTGCGTCTAAAGGGTGGAGTACCGGGGTCTCCGGATCATTGGTCGCTGAAGCGGGGCTGCAAATTATGATGGTGTTGGATCATCTCTTCGAATGACTTTGTTGTCTTTGCTTCTTGTTCTGGATGTGTAGTTCCTTCTTTTGTTATGCATATTCCTTGTCATTTGGTCATCCTCGTCTATGTCACTCTTGCTATGTAATAGTTGGCTATGTTTAGAATGTCATTCTCGTCTGGATCACGAGAGTCTGAGCGCTGCAGATGGGTGCGTTTTGGTTGTGTAGCAAGACTTCTTATGAACTATCATGTCTTGTTGTTTATGTCAGTAGTAGTCACTAGTCAGTGTTTGAATGTTGCATATATCGTTGTTTCGAACTGTTTATTGTCTCGAACTACTGGTGGGCTAAATGAGGGCATCACCATTCTCCAGTGTTCAGAGTGTATCTCCTTTTTTCAAGTTATATAATTTGAACTCAGTGTCTTTTCGATGATGTACACTTGTTTGGGCCAGTGAGGTGTCATTGAATATGGGCCGAGTAGTAACGCATTGCCAAACAGGTCAATTATGACTCTCAGGCCGGGCTCTCAAAAGATCCTCAAAAAAAAGGTCAGGCTCTCCAAAAAAGAAAGAATAAGGACTCTTAGGCCGACATGTGGTGCCACCGGTGTTTTCATGCGCTTGCACGCTAAGAGCATATTGGCACGTGTTCGAAATTCAAGCTACCTTTTCATCCCCAATCTCCCGCCCCTCCCCCACCTCTGGAATCTCGATTCCTACTCCAGTTCCCCCAAATCCCTCTCATATACTCCCTGTACTCAAGCTCACTATCATGTCGCAGGTCAACGCGGATCTCCGAGCCAGAGATCCTGAGGTCCGTCCTGCCTTCGGTCGCTGTGTGTTGTCGCTCAACAGTGGCATGGCGGTGCTTGATGACCAGTTTGCTGGCAAAGTGCTGATGGTAACCATCAACGATGACCGGCCTCCCGTCTCACCAGACGACCTTGTCAAAGCTCTTGGCATTGTGCATGGCATCCAAATAAGTGACTTGCTCATCGAAGTCTGTCCGCCACCGGCTGATTTCTTTGTCAGGTTCCAGATAACTTTCGACCGCAGTCGTGTGTTCGAATCTTCCCGGCGTTTGTTCTGCGATGGCACGCTGGTGAGCTTTGATCGGTGTCACCCAGGATGGGGCTCTGTGCCCTCTGAGCTTGAGTTTTTAACAAAGCTTACCTTCCACAGCATGCCTCGACGTGGTTGGAACAGCGAGTCGATGAATGAGCTTATCAACGACCTTGGAGGTGAGCTCGTAAGTATGTTTGTTCCTCCAGACAGCTGGGCTCTGATGGTTATGGCATGGATGAAGAAGCCGTCCACCATACCGAAGGTGATTGGTGTTGAGATACCAGTGCAGGAACCGGGGTTGTACTATTCATCACCACCAAGGCCGACGCGGGCCACCTTAGGGATGTACCTGTATCGAGTGTTTGTGCATGTCGAAGAAGTGGTCAATCCATCAATCGAAGTCCTGCCGCCGCCGCTGGTGCCAGGGTCCGTTGACGACGTCCATTACAGGAGTCAACGTCAGACTTTCCCCGTGTTGCTCGGAACGATGGATGGCACAGGGCTCCTCCATCGCATGGCGGAGGCCATTGCTTCTTTGGGAGAAGAGGCATGGCTGGCTGCCTGGATGTGCTCTAATTTGGGGTAACAACTGAATCTTGTCAGATACTAGTTAAATCCGAGCTATGGGTGTGAAGCACTGATGTGCCAGTACATTTGATTGTGACCTGTTCTAATTTTGTACCTGAACTGTTTTAGAAAGGGCTGTACGTCAACTTAATGTGCTAGCAGAACTTATTGTGTTGTCTGTCTGTTTTCTTTGCACATCATTCAAGATATTTCCCTATCATTGATAAAGATGATGAACCGTTATGTACGAGTTCGTTGGTTTCAACATAGCCCTACCCGTAGCGATCCACTGCTTCCATCCTGATTGTGCCGCCTGCGTGAAATTTTTGTATGCAAGTTCAGTGTGCTATGATGTTCTATATGATTGTGTCAACTATATAAGTTTTTACTGAGCATCCGCAAAGCATATGGCTGAAAGATGTATTTACGAGCATCGACCGATGGGTCTCTCTCTCTCACACACACACGCACAAGTGGGACCCGTTGAATTATTTCTTTGCTTGTGACAACTTTTAATTAGGTTCCACTGTAATCTAATTTTTTTCTTAAGTTACTAATTGAGCTCAGTGACTTCAAAAAGTTGTAGAGAAGCCTTGTTTGGGCCTTTCTGGCATTGCTGAATGTGGGCTGAGTAGCCATGTTAGGTTGTACTGTAATACACAGGCCTTTTTTTTCAACATCAGCAATACAACTCGGCCGACAGTTGTACACAATATCCGGGTCAACTTGTTATTCTTCGCCCCGTTGGGCTGCAAACTTTCCTAGGAGGTATGCGTTAGGCTTAACAAGAAAATGGACTTTAAGAAATAATAAATGGGATGTAATTATAATAACTGGGCAGTAACTATAAAAAATGCACCAAACGCGTAATTAGTTTAAAAAATATATTATTTCTAGAATATGAATTTTTTAATTTCATTACTTGTTGCGCGTGCAATATTTCGTTGGATTTTAACATAATACAAATTTATTTTGACATTATATTTAATCTAACTACAAATTTTGAATAAAAATATTTCGGATCCCATAAAAATGTGGTTTTTTTTTGAATTCTGTTTTGAGCGATTGGTTGAAATTATTAATCGTTGTCCTAGCTAGAAAATGAGTTGTACTTTTAACAAACTGTAAATGGGCTGTAGTAAATTCCATTAGAATAAAAAAATGGGTTGTACATTCTTACAAATCACAAATGGGTTATATGTTCTCTGCCACACACTTGTGGGCCTTCTAAGTTGACGCGTCCCCTAAAAAAACTAAGTTGACGCGTATGCAAGACTTTGTCAACAACACACGGTTCTGGTAGCTGTGGCCGTTGGATGTCCATCCAACGGATGTCGTGCTTCTTCTTCAATCTCAGATATTCTTGCTTCAGCCGCCCAAAAAATGATTCCTCCCCCTGACATCTGGGGCACACCGTTTCAGAGGCTGACATGTGGACCTACTAAGTTGACGCGTACCAAGTGTTCGGGAACGTTGCAGAAAACAAAAAAATTTCCTACGTTTTCACCAAGATCCATCTATGAGTTCATCTAGCAACGAGTGATCGGATGCATCTACATACCTTTATAGATCGTGAGCAGAAGCATTCAAAGAACGGGGATGAGGGAGTTGTACTCGTCGTGATCCAAATCATCACAGATCCTAGCACCGAACGGAGGGCACCTCCGCGTTCAACACATGTACGGGCAGCGTGACGTCTCCTCCTTCTTGATCCAGCAAGGGGGAAGGATAGGTTGATGAAGATCCAGCAGCACGATGGCGTGGTGGTGGATGCAGCAGTCACCGCAGCAGGGCTTCGCCGAGCTTCTGCGAGAGGGAGAGGTGTAGCAGGGGAGAGGGAGGTGCCAAGGCTTGAGGTGTGGCTGCCCTCCCTCCCCCCCTTTATATAGGCCCCCTAGGGGGGTGCACCAGCCCTAGGAGATGGGATCTCCTAGGGGGCAGCGGCCAAGGGGGTGGAGTACCCCCCAAGGCAAGTGGAGGCGCCCCCTCCCCTAGGGTTCCCAACCCTAGGCGCATGGGGGGCCCAAGGGGGGGGGGGCGCACCAGCCCACTATGGGCTGGTTCCGTCCCCACTTCAGCCCATGAGGCCCTCCGGAATGGGTGGCCCCACCCGGTGGACCCCCGGGACCCTTCCGGTGGTCCTGGTACAATACCGCTGACCCCCGAAACTCTCCCGATGGCCGAAACTGCACTTCCTATATATAATTCTTCACCTCCGGACCATTTCGGAACTCCTCGTGACGTCCGAGATCTCATCCAGGACTCCGAACAACTTTCGGGTTACTGCATACTCATATCTCTACAACCCTAGCATCACCGAACCTTAAGTGTGTAGACCCTACGGGTTCGGGAGACATGTAGACATGACCGAGATGACTCTCTGGTCAATAACCAACAACGGGATCTGGATACCCATGTTGGCTCCCACATGCTCCTCGATGATCTCATCGGATGAACCACGATGTCGAGGATTCAAGCAATCCCGTATACAATTCCCTTTGTCAATCGGTACGTTACTTGCCCGAGATTCGATCATTGGTATCCCAATACCTCGTTCAATCTCGTTACCGGCAAGTCACTTTACTCGTATCGTAATGCATGATCTCGTGACCAGACACTTGGTCACTTTGAGCTCATTATGATGATGCATTACCGAGTGGGCCCAGAGATACCTCTCCGTCATATGGAGTGACAAATCCCAGTCTTGATTCGTGTCAACCCAACAGATACTTTCGGAGATACCCGTAGTATACCTTTATAGTCACCCAGTTACGTTGTGACGTTTGGTACACCCAAAGCACTCCTACGGTATCCGGGAGTTACACGATCTCATGGTCTAAGGAAAAGATACTTGACATTGGAAAAACTCTAGCAAACGAACTATATGATCTTATGCTATGTTTAGGATTGGGTCTTGTCCATCACATCATTCTCCAAATGATGTGATCTCGTTATCAGTGACATCCAATGTCCATAGTCAGGAAACCATGACTATCTGTTGATCAACGAGCTAGTCAACTAGAGGCTTACTAGGGACATGTTGGTGTCTATGTATTCACACATGTATTACGATTTCCGGATAACACAATTATAGCATGAATAAAAGACAATTATCATGAACAAGGAAATATAATAATAATCCTTTTATTATTTCCTCTAGGGCATATTTCCAACAGTCTCCCACTTCCACTACAGTCAATAATCTAGTTACACTATGATGAATCGAACACCCATAGAGTTCTGGTGTTGATCATGTTTTGCCCTAGGGAGAGGTTTAGTCAACGGATCTGCGACATTCAGATCCGTATGTACTTTACAAATATCTATGTCTCCATTTTGAACATTTTCACGAATGGAGTTGAAGCGACGCTTGATGTGCCTGGTCTTCTTGTAAAACCTGGGCTCCTTGGCAAGTGCAATAGCTGCAGTGTTGTCACAGAAGAGTTTGATCGGCCCCGACGCATTGAGTATGACTCCTAGGTCGGTGATGAACTCCTTCACCCAAATTGCTTCATGCGATGCCTCCGAGGCTGCCATGTACTCCGCTTCACATGTAGATCCCGCCACGACGCTCTACTTGCAGCTGCACCAGCTTACTACTCCACCATTCAACATATACACGTATACGGTTTGTGACTTAGAGTCATCCAGATCTGTGTCGAAGCTAGCATCAACGTAACCCTTTACGACGAGCTCTTCGTCACCTCCATAAACGAGAAACATGTCCTTAGTCCTTTTCAGGTACTTCAGGATATTCGTGACCGTTGTCCAGTGTTCCTTGCCGGGATTACTTTGGTACCTACCTACCAAACTTACGACAAGGTTTACATCAGGTCTGGTACACAGCATGGCATACATAATAGACCCTATGGCTGAGGCATAGGGGATGACACTCATCTCTTCTATATCTTCTACCGTGGTCGGACATTGAGCTAAGCTCAATTTCACACCTTGCAACACAGGCAAGACCCCCTTCTTAGACTGATCCATATTGAACTTCTTCAATATCTTATCAAGGTATGTGCTTTGTGAAAGACCTATGAGGCGTCTTGATCTATCTCTATAGATCTTGATGCCTCATATATAACCAGCTTCTCCAAGGTCCTTCATTGAAAAACTCTTATTCAAGTAGGCCTTAATGATGTCCAAAAGTTCTATATCATTTCCCATCAAAAGTATGTCATCTACATATAATATGAGAAATGCTACAGAGCTCCCACTCACTTTCTTGTAAACGCAGGCTTCTCCATAAGTCTGCATAAACCCAAACGCTTTGATCATCTCATCAAAGCGAATGTTCCAACTCCGAGATGCTTGCACCAGCCCATAAATCGAGCGTTGGAGCTTGCACACCTTGTTAGCATTCTTAGGATCGACAAAACCTTCCGGCTGCATCATATACATCTCTTCCTTAAGGAAACCATTAAGGAATGCCGTTTTGACGTCCATTTGCTATATCTCATAATCATAGAATGCGACAATTGCTAACATGATTCGAACGGACTTCAGCTTCGCTACGGGTGAGAAAGTCTCATCGTAGTCAACCCCTTGAACTTGTCGATAACCCTTAGCGACAAGCCGAGCTTTATAGATGGTCACATTACCATCCGCGTCTGTCTTCTTCTTAAAGATCCATTTATTTTCTATGGCTCGCCGCTCAACGGGCAAGTCAGTCAAAGTCCATACTTCGTTTTCATACATGGATCCTATCTCGGATTTCATGGCTTCTAGCCATTTGTCGGAATCCGGGCCCGCCATCGCTTCTTCATAGTTCGAAGGTTCACTGTTGTCTAACAACATGATTTCCAAGACAGGGTTGCCGTACCACTCTGGTGCAGAACGTGTCCTTGTGGACCTACGAAGTTCAGTAGCAACTTGATCTGAAGTTTCATGATCATCATCATTAACTTCCTCTCTAGTCGGTGCAGGCACCTCAGGAACATTTTCTTGAGTTGCGCCACTTTCAGGTTCAAGAGGTAATACTTCATCAAGTTCTACTTTCCTCCCACTTACTTCTTTCGAGAGAAACTCTTTCTCTAGAAAGGATCCATTCTTGGCAACAAAGATCTTGCCTTCGGATCTGAGGTAGAAGGTATATCCAATAGTTTCATTAGGGTATCCTATGAAGACGCATTTTTCCGACTTGGGTTCTAGCTTCTCAGGTTGACGTTTCTTGACATAAGCACCGCATCCCCAAACTTTTAGAAATGACAGCTTAGGTTTTTCCCAAACCATAATTCATATGGTGTCGTCTCAACGGATTTCGACGGAGCCCTATTTAAAGTGAATGCGGCAGTCTCTAAAGCATAGCCCCAAAATGATAGCGGTAAATCGGTAAGAGACATCATAGATCGCACCATATCTAATAGAGTGCGATTACGACGTTCGGACACACCATTACGCTGAGGTGTTCCAGGCGGCGTGAGTTGTGAAACTATTCCACATTTTCTTAAGTGTGTGCCAAATTCGTGACTCAAGTATTCTCCCCCACGATCTGATCGCAAGAACTTGATTTTCCTGTGAAGTTGATTCTCAACCTCACTCTGAAATTCCTTGAACCTTTCAAAGGTCTCAGACTTGTGTTTCATTAAATAGACATACCCATATCTACTCAAGTCATCAGTAAGGGTGAGAACATACCACCGCGAGCCTCAACACTCATTGGACCGCACACATCAGTATGTATGATTTCCAATAAGTTGGTTGCTCGCTCCATTGTTCCTGAGAATGGAGTCTTGGTCATTTTACCCATGAGGCATGGTTCGCACGTGTCAAATGATTCGTAATCAAGAGACTCTAAAAGTCCATCTGCATGGAGCTTCTTCATGCGTTTGACACCTATGTGACCAAGGCAGCAGTGCCACAAGTATGTGGGACTATCATTATCAACCTTACATCTTTTGGTATTCACACTATGAATATGTGTAGCATTACGCTCGAGATTCATTAAGAATAAACCATTCACCATCGGAGCATGACCATAAAACTTATCTCTCATATAAATAGAACAACCATTATTCTCGGATTTAAATGAGTAGCCATCTCGAATTAAACGAGATCCTGATACAATGTTCATGCTCAAAGCTGGCACTAAATAACAATTATTGAGGTTTAAAACTAATCCCGTAGGTAAATGTAGAGGTAGCGTGCCGACGGTGATCACATCGACCTTGGAACCATTCCCGACGCGCATCGTCACCTCGTCCTTCGCTAGTCTCCGCTTATTTCGTAGCTCCTGCTTTGAGTTACAGATGTGAGCTACTGCACCGGTATCAAATACCCAGGAGCTACTAAGAGTACTGGTAAGGTACACATCAATTACATGTATATCACATATACCTTTCGTGATGCCGGCCTTCTTGTCCGCTAACTATTTGGGGCAGTTCTGCTTCCAGTGACCACTTCCCTTGCAATAAAAGCACTCAGTCTCGAGCTTGGGTCCATTCTTTGGCTTCTTCCCGACAGCTTGCTTACCGGGCGCGACAACTCCCTTGCCGTCCTTCTTGAAGTTCTTCTTACCCTTGCCTTTCTTGAACTTAGTGGTTTTATTCACCATCAACACTTGATGTTCCTTTTTGACTTCTACCTCTGCTGATTTCAGCATTGCAAATACTTCAGGAATGGTCTTTTCCATCCCCTGCATATTGAAGTTCATCACAAAGCTCTTGTATTCTGTCAATGACCGCGTCATCCGGGAGATTAACTCCCAGCTGAGTCAAGCGGTTATGTAACCCAGACATAGTGAGTATGTGCTCACTGACAGAACTGTTTTCCTCCATCTTACAGCTGAAGAACTTGTCGGAGACTTCATATCTCTCGACCCGGGCATGAGCTTGAAAAACCATTTCAGCTCTTCAAACATATCATATGCTCCGTGTCTCTCAAAACGCTTTTGGAGCCCCGATTCTAAGCTGTAAAGCATGCCGCACTGAACGAGGGAGTAATCATCAGCACGTGTCTGCCAAGCGTTCATAACGTCTTGTTCTGCAGGGAGAGCAGGTGCTTCACCTAGCGGTGCTTGTAGGACATAATCTTTCTTGGCAGCTATGAGGATGATCCTCAGGTTCCGGACCCAGTCCGTATAGTTGCTGCCCTCGTCTTTCAGCTTGGTTTTCTCTAGGAACGCATTGAAGTTGAGGACAACGTTGGCCATTTGATCTACAAGACATGTTGTAAAGATTTTAGACTAAGTTCATGATAATTAAGTTCATCTAATCAAATTATTCAATGAACTCCCACTTAGATAGACATCCCTCCAGTCATCTAAGTATAGCATGATCCGAGTTAACTAGGCCGTGTCCGATCATCACGTGAGACGGACTAGTCAACATCGGTGAACATCTTCATGTTGATCGTATCTTCTATACGACTCATGCTCGACCTTTCGGTCTTCTGTGTTCTGAGGCCATGTCTATACATGCTAGGCTCGTCAAGTCAACCTAAGTGTTTGCATGTGTAATTCTGTCTTACACCCGTTGTATGTGAACGTTGGAATCTATCACACCCGATCATCACGTGGTGCTTCGAAACAACGAACTGTCGCAACGGTGCACAGTTAGGGGAAGCACTTTCTTGAAATTATTATGAGGGATCATCTTATTTACTACAGTCGTTCTAAGTAAACAAGATGCAAAAACATGATAAACATCTCATGCAATCAAATAATTGTGACATGATATGGCCAATATCATATAGCTCCTGTGATCTCCATCTTGGGGCTCCATGATCATCTTGTCACCGGCATGACACCATGATCTCCATCATCATGATCTCCATCATCGTGTCTCCAAGAAGTTGCTCTCCAACTATTACTTCTACTACTATGGCTAACACGTTTAGCAATAAAGTAAAGTAATTTACATGGCGTTTCTCAATGACACGCAGGTCATACAAAAAATAAAGACAACTCCTATGGCTCCTGCCGGTTATCATACTCATTGACATGCAAGTCGTGATTCCTATTACAAGAACATGATCTCATACATCACATATATCATTCATCATTCATCACAACTTTGGCCATATCACATCATAAAACACTTGCTGCAAAAACAAGTTAGACGTCCTCTAATTGTTGTTGCAAGTTTTACGTGGCTGCAAGAGGGTTCTAGCAAGAATGTTTTCTTACCTACATTAAAGCCACAATGTGATTTGTCAACTTCTATTTACCCTTCATAAGGACCCTTTTCGTCAAATCCGCTCCAACTAAAGTGGGAGAGACAGACACCCGCCAGCCACCTTATGTAACTAGTGCATGTCAGTCGGTGGAACCGGTCTCACGTAAGCGTACGTGTAAGGTTGGTCCGGGCCACTTCATCCCACAATACCGTTGAAGCAAAATAAGACTAGTAGCGGCAAGAAAGTTGACAACATCTACGCCCACAACAAATTGTGTTCTACTCATGCAAAGAGAACTACGCATAGACCTGGCTCATGATGCCACTGTTGGGGAACGTTGCAGAAAACAAAAAAAAAATCCTACGTTTTCACCAAGATCCATCTATGAGTCCATCTAGCAATGAGTGATCGGATGCATCTACATACCTTTGTAGATCGCGAGTGGAAGCGTTCAAAGAACGGGGATGAGGGAGTCATACTCGTCGTGATCCAAATCACCGGAGATCCTAGAGCCGAACGGACGGCACCTCCGCGTTCAACACACGTACGGTCAGCGTGACGTCTCATCCTTCTTGATCTAGCAAGGGGAAGGAGAGGTTGATGAAGATCCAGTAGCACAACGGCGTGGTGGTGGATGCAGCAGTCACCGCAGCAGGGCTTCGCCGAGCTTCTGCGAGAGGGAGAGGTGTAGCAGGGGACAGGGAGGCACCAAGGCTTGAGGTGTGGCTGCCCTCCGTCCCCCCCTTTATATAGGCCCCCTAGGGGGGTGCGCCGACCCTAGGAGATGGGATCTCCTAGGGGGCGGTGGCCAAGGGGGTGGAGTACCCCCCAAGGCAAGTGTTGGCGCCCCCTCCCCTAGGGTTCCGAACCCTAGGCGCATGGGGGCCCAAGGAGGGGGCGCACCAGCCCACTATGGGCTGGTTCCCTCCCCACCTCAGCCCATGAGGCCCTCCGGAATGGGTAGCCCCACCCGGTGGACCCCCGGGACCGTTCCGGTGGTCCCGGTACAATACCGCTGACCCCCGAAACTCGCCCGATGGCCGAAACTGCACTTCCTATATACAATTCTTCACCTCCGGACCATTCCGGAACTCCTCATGACGTCCGGGATCTCATCCGGGACTCCAAACAACTTTTAGGTTACTGCATACTCATATCTCTACAACCCTAGCATCACCGAACCTTAAGTGTGTAGACCCTACGGGTTCGGGAGACATGTAGACATGACCGAGACGACTCTTCGGTCAATAACCAACAGCAGGATCTGGATACCCATGTTGGCTCCCACATGCTCCTCGATGATCTCATCGGATGAACCACGATGTCGAGGATTCAAGCAATCTCGTATACAATTCCCTTTGTCAATCGGTACGTTACTTGCCCGAGATTCGATCATCGGTATCCCAATACCTCGTTCAATCTCGTTACCGGCAAGTCACTTTACTCGTACCGTAATGCATGATCCCGTGACCAGACACTTGGTCACTTTGAGCTCATTATGATGATGCATTACCGAGTGGGCCCAGAGATACCCCTCCATCATATGGAGTGACAAATCCCAGTCTTGATCTGTGTCAACCCAACAGATACTTTCGGAGATACCCGTAGTATACCTTTATAGTCACCTAGTTACGTTGTGACGTTTGGTACACCCAAAGCACTCCTACGGTATCCGGGAGTTACACGATCTCATGGTCTAAGGAAAAGATACTTGACATTGGAAAAACTCTAGCAAACGAACTATACGATCTTATGCTATGTTTAGGATTGGGTCTTGTCCATCACATCATTCTCCTAATGATGTGATCTCGTTATCAGTGACATCCATTGTCCATAGTCAGGAAACCATGACTATCTGTTGATCAACGAGCTAGTCAACTAGAGGCTTACTAGGGACATGTTGGTGTCTATGTATTCACACATGTATTACGATTTCCGGATAACACAATTATAGCATGAATAAAAGACAATTATCATGAACAAGGAAATATAATAATAATCCTTTTATTATTGCCTCTAGGGCATATTTCCAACACCAAGGGCTTTGTCAACTTAGTCAATATAAACGATTCTAGCTGCAGTGACCATACGATGTCTATCCAACGGCCGTAGTGCTTCTTCAACCTCTGGTCTTCTTGCTCCAGCCGCCCAAAGCAGCGTTGGTCGTGCCGCGTGCTCCTGCCTCCCGTGGCCGGCTGTGATGCCGCGGAGGCCTCACCGCCCCGTACTACTCCCACCACTGGCCAGGCCATCCCTCTACTCACCCACACCCCCTGTTATTCCACGGCGACGGCAGCCTCACACCGTAGCCAAACCAGTGAACCCTTGTACTCCTCTCCGCGCGGGCTTCCACTACCATGTCTTCCCCGGCTCCATGCCATCCCCTTCCTAGGCCTCGCCGTCGTCCACCGCCCTGGTGCTCTCAGTGCAGCGTGGTTAACATGGTCAAGGAACGACTTCCATCGGACATGGACTAGACGTGGAGAGGCTGACAGCTAGGTCCACGATGGCAGCAAGGAAGTGCCTCCTTATTATGCGGAAAATAATGATTCCTCCACCTAACAGCAGGGACCCACCGGACGGGCCACCGTATTTCGCGAAAAAAACATTTCCCACCTGACTGCTGGGACCCATCGGATGGGCCACCGTATTGGGTGAAAAAATGTTCCCCCCGCGGTCAGCTCGGACCCACCGGAAGTGCCTCCTTATTACGCACAAAAAAATGAGTACTCCCCCTGCTGGTTGGGACCCACCTTGGTGGGAGGCTGACTTGTGGGCCTACTAAGTTGACGGGGATGGAGTGCTTTGTCAACTTAGTCAATATGAACGATTCTAGCTCCAGTGACCGTACGATGTCCATCCAACGGCCGTAGTGCTTCTTCAACCTCTAGTCTTGTTGCTCCAGCCGCCCAAAGTAGCGCCGGTCGTGCCGCATGCTCCTGCCTCCCGTGGCCGGCTGTGCTGCCTCGAAGGCCTCACCACCCCCTACTATTCCCACCGCTGGCAAGGCCAGCCCTCTACTCACCCACACCCCCTGTTATTCTGCGTCGACGGCAGCCTCACATCGCAGTGAACCAGTGAACCCTCGTACTCCTCTACGCGTGGGCATCCACTGCCGCGTCTTCCCCGGCTCCGCGTCGTCCCCTTCCTAGGCCTCGCCATCGTCCACCGCCGTGGTGCTCTCGGCACGGCGTGGTCAACGTGGTCAAGGAACGGCTTCCATCGGACATGGACTGTACGTGGAGAGGCTGACAGCTGGGTCCATGGCCGCAGCAAGGAAGTGCCTCCTTATTATGCACAAAATAATTATTCCTCCACCTGACAGCGGGGACCCACCGGACGGGCCACCGTATTTCACAAAAAAACGTTTCCCCCTGACTACTGGGACCCACCAGCTACATCTTCGCACGCAAGGAAGTGCGTCCGAGCAAAAAAATGATTCGCCCCCCTCACTGCTGGGACCCACCAGCTACATCTTCGCACGCAAGGAAGTGCCTGACAGTCGGGACCCACCTGGTCGAAGCGTATGTAGCATTGTCATTCTGGTCGTGAACGTGTATGTACATACTGGTCGATGTAGAGGCGCGCACGTGTCGTAGTAGAGGCGCGCACGTAGCATGTACACGTACGTACAGTGGCCAGGGTGCAAGAAAGTAAATACGGCCACGTACGTACATACGGGCGGGGTCTCGAACGCCTAGTCACACGTACATACGGCCAGGGCTCGCGTACATTGCTGGGTCAGAACGGAGAAACAACATCATCGTCGTGTTCATGGGGAGCCAACCAGCTGGGTCGGAACGGAATGCGTCGTCGTGTTCATCAGGAGGGCTTGGACGGAACAGCCGATGGAAACGAGGCATGGCGTACCGCAGAACGGAGGAAACGGCCTTGTGTTCGACCGGCCACGTTCGAAACGGGATCCTGTTCATCGGGAAGGGTCCGGCGTACCGCAAAATGGAGGAAACGGACCTCCTACGGTCGAAACGGGGGTCCTGTTCATCGGGAGGGGTGTGGCATACCGCAATACGGAGGAAACAGACTTGTGTTGGAGCGCTACAGTCGAAACGGGTGTTGACACCTGATTTTGGCAAGATACAGATTGCAATGAAGATGGTCTCGAGTGAATGAGTTTTCAGCATAAAAATATTCACGTCACCGAGTGGAACCACTTTGATGTTTCGGTTATATTCATTCGACTTTATCTTACGGACCGAAACTATACTCCGAGTGGCATAGTTCAATGTTCCGAATGGTTTTTTGACAATCACGTCTTCAAGGTGACCTCGGATGAAGGAGCACTCTTAAGGAATTGTCTTCATCTCGTTGAGGCAATCGATTTTGATATATAAATCATCTCAATCCGAGTTCATATGCAAAAGTTAGAGGCAATATACTGCAGACTGAACCCCAACGGAAATATGGCGCGAGGTGCCACACACTTGTCTGATAGGTTGCGCGAGTAATTCGGCCATCAATACGGCCTTGAATCGAAAAACCTTCAACATGGAAAAGTTTCGTCTCGTCGAGTCGATCGATTTTCATATATAATTTGTCTCAATCCGAGATCATATGAGGCTTGGAGAGACAAATCAAGATCGGGCTATGTTTTCAGTCGGAAATCCGAGTGAAAAGTTTACCATCCGAGTGAAAGTTTACGGTCGAGTGAAAGTTTGCTGACCGGATGAACTTATTATTATCCAAGTGGAAATGTAGTCATCCGAGTGAAAATATGATCATCCGAGTGAAATTGTCGTCCAGGTGAAAATATTCCGAGTGAAAAGATTACCATCGGGACGAAAACTTGCCGATTGAATAAGATAGTGCCTTCCGGGTGGAAATATAGTCATCCGAGTGAATAAGATAGTGCCTTCCGAGTGGAAATATAGTCATCCGAGTGGAAATATAGTCATCCGAGTGAAAGATTGTCTTCCGAGTGAAAAAGTCCAATCGGACGATCCGAGTGAAAGTATCTAATATCCGAGTGGATGAGCTCAAGTCCGAGTGAAATTGAACATGTGCTCGAAAGTTTATCAAAATGACCTTGGATGAAGAAGTGTCCAATACAGAAGTTGTGCGTATCATCAAGACAGTAAATTTTGATTTTGGAGTCATCATCATCAGAGATAATATATAGCCTACAAATTCACTACGAGACTCGGATAATCCAGTCTACTGCAAAACCGAGTCCGACTGGAAGATAAAGATGACCTCGAAAAGTATTCAAGATGGCCTAATTTGAAAAAATGATCAACATGAGAGTTGTTCGTATCATCGAGGTGCACAAGTTTGATATTTGGGCCGTCTCGATCGGAGATCATATGCAAGCCCGGTGGCCCGCGCAAGAAGGAAGACAAAGTTTGGGCCAGATTCAGACTGAATCCGAGTTGGAATAGAATTAGGACACTAGGACGTGAATTGATGTAATTTTTCTTGTAAGGAAAGCCTAGATGAATCCTTTACTTGTACGGGAAGTCCAGCCACCTCTTATATATTTTGGGGGTGACGGCCGATTGAATAACACACAATCGAACAAATCAATATACTACTTTTTCATCTACGTTTTATCTCTCCACCGTTTTTCTATCTCGTTCTTCGCTGTTCTTTGTGTTTGAGAGCTGCGAATCCCGAGGCTCTAGGGGCGAGCGAATCGACCTAGGGCAGCCCATAGCCGCCGCACTCCCTGACGGGGTCCCTCCCAGGGGTGTGGGGTTTTCGGGTCTGCAAAAGCGCCCGTCGACTATCTTGCGTATCGCGCTGTCGGTCGGGTCTCCTTCGACGTGAGCTGCGGTGCATCACCCCCGGCGTCGAGGGTACACGTGACGTGTTCGTGTGTCAACACACTTTTTGGCGACTCTGCTGGGGAATGAAGATCAATCGTCATCATCCACCATGTCTGATATTCCCAAGCCATCTGAGGTAGACGCCGATAACATCATTAAGCCCAGTCTTGATGAGATATCGGCCGATGATCACCAAGTTTATGAGGAGTACAAGAAGGCGCGCGAGGAGAAGGACTTGCAGGAGTTCCTTGCAAAGTTCAAGAAGGATCGCCAAGGCAACATCACTCCGATTGAAGAAATCAAGTTCCCTCCTCTTCAAGCTGAGCAGGTTAAACCCTCTGTAAGTACTGCCTTTTCTCCTGAGCAGTGGGCTGAGATGGAAAGTCGTATTGCTGATGGTAACAATCTAGTCTTTCAAACTTCTATAGAAAATACTAATGCTCAGAAGAATATATCTCAATTGTCTAGTGGTAATAATGGTGTAGCTGCTAGTGTGCAAAACCCTAATCTGGCTTTACCTATTGCATCGGTGCCTCCCGTGCCGATGACTTATTATCCTACCCAAACAAATCAGATTGTGACTACACCCATTAATCCTATTATGAGCATGACAGGTTCGGTGGCAACGCCGAACCAAACTCTACCTACAGCTACAACCACTCGACCACTACCAAATTATGGGTCGACATACATGCCACAATTCCTACCCACAACTAGCAACCCTACTCCTTCTATGCCACTACCACAAGCTGCATCGTCCACTATGGATGATGGTCTAGATAATCTTAGAGAGGAGATGGCTAAGATGCTTCGAGAAAATTTTGGAGTTGAGTTACCTCGGAATCGGATTTAACAAAAGCCATACCCCGAGTACTTTGATGCCATCCAGTGCCCTCTGGGATATAAGATTCCAGATATTGTTAAGTTCAATGGAGAGGGCACAAAAACCACATGGGAGCATGTTAGTCAATACTTAGCACAACTAGGTGAAGCAGGCTCACTAAATGAGTTGAAAGTGCGTTTGTTTCCTTTATCTTTAACTGGTACTGCATTCTCATGGTTTTCTTCTTTACCACATGGTTCCATTCGGGTTTGGTCACAGCTAGAGCAGAAATTTCATGATCACTTTTATAGCGGCGACAATGAACTCAAGTTATCACATCTAACATCGGTTAAATAGAAGCATGATGAATCGGTCTCCGATTACGTCAAGAGATTCAGAGAAACAAAAAACCGGTGTTTTAGTTTTGTGATAACCGAGAGAGACTTGGCAGACCTAGTGCTGAGTGGTTTGAGAACTCCCATTAGAGAAAAGCTAGAAGGTTATGAGTTCTTAAATATCAACCAAGTCTTACAAAGGGCTTTGGCTCAGGAAAGCCGAAGCAAAGATCTCAAAGAAGTGCATAGATACAAAGCCGATCGTCCAAAGATGAATATGGTGGAATATGATAGTGATCACTCGGACCATGAGGGTGATGTTTTTGCTACTGAATTTGTTTGGCCATCTAAGGCCAAACCCTTTACTTGCAATGATCTGAAACCGATTCATAAGAATCGTGATGAAGAGATGAAGTTTACTTTTAACATTGCTAAGTGTGATAGAATATTTGATGCTTTGCTGCAGGCTAAGATTATTAGAATATCTCATACTTTACCGCTGCTCGAAGAGCTAAAACTGCGTGCTTATTGCAAGTATCATAATTCTTTTTCTCATGCTACTAATGATTGCAATGTTTTTCGACGACAGATACAATCGGCCATTAATGACGGATGATTGAACTTTTCTGAGATGCAAGTTGATAAACAGCCTTTTCCAATGAATACCATGGATTTGGAAGGGAAGAAGCTACTCATTCGGCCGGAGGTAGCCGAATCTGCTAATAAAGCTAATGTCATTGTTGGTGAGCCCAGAAAGACAAGGAGGACAACAAGGTCTTGGGGAGACAGGTTGTGCTTGGTAAGCAACCCGATGGCAAGGAAGTGATCAAAATCACCATCAAGAATCCTACACTCAGGGGGCCACTGCAAGTGCAAGAAAATGCTCGTGTGAGATTTGTCAAGCCCAAGAGTCTAGAAATTGGCAAGTGGAAAAGGAATGAAGTTAAAGTACAACGCAAGCGGATCAAGCCAACTTTTGATATGTTGCTGTCCAAGTACACCAACCAGTCGGCCGGTTCTAGCTTTAATCGGCCGACTCATCTGAAGCGACCAAGGTCACCATCAGCTGATATGTTCAGTCAGTATATGAAACCGAGTGGACCGAGGGTGCCGTTTCCAGAAGAGCATACGCAATCTGTTTGGGATCGACCTAACTATTCATATAGAGGCCGACTGAACATCGGTAACTATCAGTCGGCTGGTCAAAACATGCGACCGGATGGAAATTATCCGAGTGTAAGAATGCACTCAGGTGGAAGCTATCCGAGTGAAAAAATGTGCCGAGTAGATTCCATCTGACTGAATTCCATCCGAGTGATATTCATCCGAGTGGATTCCATCAGAGTAAAAAGGTGCGCCCGAGTGGAAATTTCATGCATCTGGAAAGTCGAAAAGAATGGCTTGTTAAATCACCAAGTGTTGCAGCGGTTGAGTCGGGAAAAGGCAAGGAGAAAATGGATGCCGACTCACTTATCTTGGGCACCAAAACATTCGCCATACGGCAGCCGATTGTGCATAGCAATCCGATTGAGCTGATACATGCTATCGCGCCAAAGCACTCGGCTAATGATCATGAAGCAAGCACCAGCCGAGTAAAAACGAGAGATCCTAAATACACTCAGCCAAAGTGGTGTCCTCCAGGGCTAACAAAGACACAAAAGAGGAAACTACAGAGGTTAAGGAGTCGAGAGATGGCAGAACAGGAGGCCGAGAAAGAAAGGGATAAGTTGTTCAATGACACTCGACCCATGGTTCCACCAAAACAAGTGTGGAGGCCTAAACAAATACAAGATACAACAGCTTCTACATCTATCATAGCAATACCTACATCACCAAAGGAGGACGATGCAACAGATATGACATCGTCTGCGACACTTCTTACTTATCCATCACTCGGACAAATTTCAGAATCGGTGGATGCACTCGAGGAGGAGGCTGATATGTTGGACTATGAGTCTATGCCGGTTCATGAAGGTATGGATATAAATATGGTGTACTACTTACCTGCTGAGTTTCGTGCTGTAGATGAAGAAGGGGAGGTGGCTCAGCTGGATTTTGGCCCTAAAAACGCAATATTCGAGAAGCCAAAAGAACCAGTAACGCATCTTAAACCATTATATCTCAGAGGTCATATCAATGGGTCGCCGCTCACTCGGATGCTTGTTGATGGTGGTGCTGTGGTAAATCTTATGCCCTATTCGGTCTTCAAGAGATTGGGTTTGCCTGATGAAGAATTGATCAAGACCAATATGGTGCTCAATGGATTTGAAGGCAAAGAGAAAACTGAAGCCAAAGGTGTGATGTATGTGGAGCTTACAGTCGGAAGCAAAACTTTGGCTACTGCATTCTTTGTCGCTGAGGTGCAAGGTAACTACAACGTCATACTAGGCCGTGATTGGGTTCATGCAAACCAGTGCGTGCCATCCACTATGCACCAATTTTTGATTCAGTGGGTTGATGATGAAGTGGAAGTTATTCACGCGGATAACTCGGCCTTTGTTGCTTTGGCCGATGCATCGATGGATTGGCAACATCCCAAAGCTACTTGCTTGACGGGACGTGACTTATCAGAATTTGATTTTCTCAGCGCAACCAAGAATGGTTTTGTGCCCGTCTCTTTAAAGCCGAGTGAATGCAATCAGCTCCAAGGTATGATATGTTTAAATGGATCCTAATTCCGAGTGGTTACAAAAACGTCTTGTAAACTATCGGTCCAGTGAGAATGATATGTATGAGTCTATAGAGGAGTTGGATGACATGGATAAACTTGGACAAGGTTTTACATCAGCCGATCCGTTAGAAGAGGTAGATATTGGAGATGGTTCAGTCACTCGACCGACATTTATAAACAAAAATTTGAAAGCCGATTGTAAGGCTAAGTTAATCGAGCTACTGAAAGAATATGTTTGTTGCTTTGCATGGGAATATCATGAGATGCCAGGGTTAAGCCGAGAGCTAGTGGAACATCGGTTGCCTATAAAGGCCGGTTTTAGACCTTATAAACAGTCAGCCAGAAAATTTAATACGAAAACATATGACCGGATCAAGGAAGAGATCGGTCGACTGCTTGAAGCTAATTTCATTCGACCTTGTAGGTATGCCGAGTGGATTTCTAACATTGTCCCAGTAGAGAAGAAAGGATCTGGCAAGTTGAGGATGTGCATTGATTTCAGAGATTTGAATAGGGCTACACACAAAGATGAGTATCCTATGCCAATAGCCGATATGCTTATTAATGATGCTTCTGGACATAAGGTTATTAGCTTTCTAGATGGTAATGCCGAATACAATCAAATTTTTATGGCCGAAGAGGACATGTACAAAACGGCTTTCCGATGACCTGGTTTCCTTGGTTTATTCGAGTGGACAGTGATGACATTCGGATTAAAAAATGCTGGCGCCACATATCAAAGGGCTATGAATTTGATTTTCATGATTTACTCGGTGTCATACTTGAGGTTTATATTGATGATATTGTTGTCAAACCGGATGCTTTTGAATCTCACTTGGCCAATTTGCGTTTAGCTTTTGAAAGAATGAAAAAGTATGGATTGAAAATGGATCCTTTGAAGTGTGCTTTCGGCGTGTCAGCTGGCAAGTTTTTGGGTTTCATTATTCATGAAGATGGTATAGAGATTGATCCCAAAAAGATAGAGGCTATACAGAAGGTGGAGGCTCCAACATGCAAGAGAGATATGCAAAAGTTCCTTGGCAAGGTCAATTATTTGAGAAGGTTCATAGCTAATCTATTAGGGAAAGTTGATGCATTTACTCCTATTCTTTGGTTAAAGAATGATGCTGATTTCACTTGGGGGGAAAAACAGCAAGAAGCATTTGATATGATCAAGAATTATTTGTGCACTCCTCCGGTGATGAAAGCACCCAAGCATAGGGAACCCTTCAGACTTTATATTGCAGCAGAGGAAGGAGTTATTGGTGATGTTCTAACTCAAGAGACCGAAGGAAAAGAGCATGCCATCACTTATTTGAGCTGCCGCTTATTGGGCGTAGAGACAAGGTATACATTTATTGAGAAATTATGTCTATGCTTATATTATGCTTGCACAAAACTGAGACATTATTTAGTGCCAAGTGTTTGTGTAGTAGCTTGTCAAACCGATGTCATTAAATACATGTTGCATAGGCCAATTCTTAGTGGTAGAATTGGCAAGTGGGCTTATGCTTTGATTGAATATGATTTGGCTTATGAATCTCTAAAATCCATGAAAGGCCAAATTGTTGCTAATTTTATTGTTGAACATCGGGTTAAAAACAATCATGATGTTGATATGAACCCTGTTTCATTAGTACCATGGAGATTATACTTTGATGGTTCAGTTTGTAGCAATGGCCAAGGTGTTGGTATTGTTTATATATCTCCTCATGGTGCTGTTTTTGAAGCCTCATGCTGCTTAGAATATTTTTGCACAAACAATCAAGCTGAATATGAAGCATTGTTATTCGGCCTAGAGATGTTACTTGCTATAGGTACTACACATATTGAGGCTTATGGTGATTCGTTACTAGTGGTGCATCAAATATCCAAAGTCTTTTAGTGTTTAGACGAATCACTTAATGTTTATCTTGATAGATGTCTAGATATAATTTCTACTTTGGATTGCTTTAGCATTGCTCATATATCTAGACATGACAATTGGAAAGCAAATGAATTGGCACAACAAGCATCCGGATATCATGTTGATCATGGCATGTTTCATATCTCTCAAAGACCGATGTCTTGTCTTGCCAATATGGGAGAGGCCGAACCTGAGCCCACTGATTCGGCCATTAACAAAAATTCTAGTGCAGGTGACAATCCCGACTGGAGGAAGCCCATTGTTGATTACTTGTGCAATCCGAGTGAAAGGGTGGACAGGGTTGTTCGGCGTATGGCTTTCAAGTATACAATAAGAGATGATGGTCTTTATCGCCGAACCGTTGGTGATGTTCTTCTAAAGTGTTTGGACGAGGACCAGGCAAGAGTTGCTATGGGAGAAGTACATGAAGGTATTTGTGGCACTCACCAGTCGGCTCCCAAGATGAAATGGTTATTGCAACGTGCTGGGTTTTATTGGCCGACTATGATTAATGATTGCTTCAGATATTATAAGGGGTGTGAAGCTTGTCAAAAGTTTGGTGATATTCAATTGGCTCCTGCTGCTATGTTACATCCTATTATCAAACCCTGGCCTTTCAGAGGTTGGGTTTTAGATTTCATTGGAGAAATCCATCCGTCTTCCTCAAAAGGGCATCGGTTTGTATTGGTGGCAACTGATTATTTCACTAAATGGTCTGAAGCAGTACCTCTCAAGAACATGACGCATACGGAGGTAATTCAATTCATAACTGAGCACACTATTCATAGATTCAGTATTCCTCAAACGTTAACTACAGATCAAGGTTCATCTTTCATGTCACACCAAGTCAGAGAGTTTGCCGAATCTTATAACATAAAGTTGCTCAATTCCTCTCCATATTATGCCCAAGCTAATGGACATGCTGAGTCTAGCAATAAAATTTTAATCAAGCTCATCAAGAAGAAGATTGAGGATAATCCAAGGAGATGGCATGACTTGTTGTCTGAGGCATTATGGGCACATAGAATCTCAAGGCATGGTGCTACGAAAGTGACTCCATATGAGCTAGTATATGGTCAGGAGGCTGTTTTACCGGTGGAAGTAAATTTGAATGCTTTGAGAATAGCCAAACAAAATGATTTATTGGCAATATACTTCTATAACTTGATGATGGACAACATTGATGAGGTTGCTGATAAATGTTTGGCTGCTTTGAATGCCATAGAGAGAGATAAGTTGAGGGTGGCAAGGGCTTACAATAAGAAAGTCAAGTTGAAGAATTTTCAAGTTGGTGATCTCGTTTGGAAAGTGATTCTGCCGATTGGTTCAAGAGATAGAAAATTCGGGAAGTGGTCTCCAAGTTGGGAAGGTCCTTTTAGAATTACAAGAGTTGTTCCCGAAAATTCATATTTGGTGGAATCAATACAAGGGGCATTGTTACCTCGAGCTCTCAATGGAAAATATTTGAAGAAGTACCACCCGAGTGTGTGGCGGGAAGCCTAAGTGGGCAATGGCCGATATACGATTATCGCCCTTAGCACAAACATGGCCGATACATAATTATCGCCCTGAGAAAAATAAATGGCCGATGGAGTGTTGATATCATCCTTAGAACAAACACTATGCATATTATTTTTCGGCGTGCAAGCTTTGCCGAAAAACAGGGGGGCATGTGTTGACACCTGATTTTGGCAAGATACAGATTTCAATGAAGATGGTCTCGAGTGAATGAGTTTTCAGCATAAAAATATTCACGTCACCGAGTGGAACCACTTTGATGTTTCGGTTATATTCATTCGACTTTATCTTACGGACCGAAACAATACTCCGAGTGGCATAGTTCAATGTTCCGAGTGGTTTTTGGCCAATCACGTCTTCAAGATGACCTCAGATGAAGGAGTACTCTTAAGGAATTTTCTTCGTCTCGTCGAGGCAATCGATTTTGATATATAAATCATCTCAATCCGAGTTCATATGCAAAAGTTAGAGGCAATATACTGCAGACTGGACCTCAACAGAAATATAGCGCGAGGTGCCAGACACTTGTCTGATAGGCTGAGCGAGTAATTCGGCCATCAATACGGCCTTGAATCGAAAAACCTTCAACATGGAATAGTTTCGTCTCATCGAGCCGATCGATTTTCATATATAATTCGTCTCAATCCGAGATCATATGAGGCCTGGAGGGACAAATCAAGATCGGGCTATGTTTTCAGTCGGAAATCCGAGTGAAAAGTTTACCATCCGAGTGAAAGTTTACGGTCGAGTGAAAGTTTACGGTCGAGTGAAATTTTACGGTCGAGTGAAAGTTTGCTGACCGGATGAACTTATTATTATCCAAGTGGAAATGTAGTCATCCGAGTGAAAATATGATCATCCGAGTGAAATTGTCGTCCAGGTGAAAATATTCCGAGTGAAAAGATTACCATCGGGACGAAAACTTGCCGATTGAATAAGATAGTGCCTTCCGAGTGGAAATATAGTCATCCGAGTGAATAAGATAGTGCCTTCGGAGTGGAAATATAGTCATCCGAGTGAAAGATTGTCTTCCGAGTGAAAAAGTCCAATCGGACGATCCGAGTGAAAGTATCTAATATCCGAGTGGATGAGCTCAAGTCCGAGTGAAATTGAACATGTGCTCGAAAGTTTATCAAAATGACCTTGGATGAAGAAGTGTCCAATACAGAAGTTGTGCGTATCATCAAGACAGTAAATTTTGATTTTGGAGTCATCATCATCAGAGATAATATATAGCCTACAAATTCACTACGAGACTCGGATAATCCAGTCTACTGCAAAACCGAGTCCAACTGGAAGATAAAGATGACCTCGAAAAGTATTCAAGATGGCCTTATTTGAAAAAATGATCAACATGAGAGTTGTTCGTATCGTCGAGGCGCACAAGTTTGATATTTGGGCCGTCTCGATCGGAGATCATATGCAAGCCCGGCGGCCCGCGCAAGAAGGAAGACAGAGTTTGTGCCAGATTCAGACTCTCCCATCGTCATCATCATCACCAATAACTCTCCCATCTTGGGGAGGGCAATATCCATCAACATCTTCAACAACACCATCTCATCTCAAACCCTAGTTCATCTCTTGTGTTCAATCTTGTTACCAAAACTATAGATTGGTGCTTGTGGGTGACTAGTAGTATTGATTACATCTTGTAATTGATTACTATATGGTTTATTTGGTGGAAGATTATATGTTCAGATCCATTATGCTATTTAATACCCCTCTGATCTTGAGCATGATTATCGTTTGTGAGTAGTTATTTTTGTTCTTGAGGTCACGGGAGAAATCATGTTGCAAGTAATCATGTGAACTTGATATGTGTTCGATATTTTGATAGTATGTATGTTGTGATTCCCTTAGTGGTGTCATGTGAACGTCGACTATATGACACTTCACCATATTTGGGCCTAAGGGAATGCATGCATTGTGGAGTAGCAATTAAATTATGGGTTGCGCGAGTGACAGAAGCTTAAACCCGAGTTTATGCGCTATTCCGTAACGGACCGATTGGATCCAAAAGTTTAATGCTATGGTTAGAATTTATTCTTAATACTTTTCTCTTAGTCGCGGATGCTTGCGGGAGGGTTAATCATAAGTAGGAGATTTGTTCAAGTAATAACAGTACCTAAGCACCGGTCCACACACATATCAAATTATCCAAGTAACGAACACTAATTAAGCCAACATGATGAAAGTGACTAGATGAAAATCTCGTGTACCCTCAAGCACACTTTGCTTATCATAAGAGACCGTTTTGCATGTCCTTTGCCTCAAAAGGATTGCGCTAACTTGTTGTACTTTTTTTACTACTATCTTTACTTGCTCGTTACAAATTACCTTGGTATCAAACTACTCTGCTACTTATAAATTTCAGCAGTTGCAGACATTACCTTACTGAAAACCACTTGTCATTTCCTTCTCCTTCTCGTTGGGTTTGAAACTCTTACTTATTGAAAAGAGCTACAATTAATCCCCTATACTTGTGGGTCATCAAGACTATTTTCTAGCACCGTTGCCGGGGAGTGAAGCGCCTTTGGTAAGTGGAATTTGGTAAGGAAACATTTATATAGTGTGCTGAAATTTATTGTCACTTGTTACTATGGAAAATAATCCTTTGAGGGATTTTTTCGGGGTATCTTCACCTCAACCAGAACCCCAATTAACTACCCCTCAACCTACTGCACCTACTGAAAATATTGAATATTAAATTCCTTCGGGTATGATCGAACAACTGCTAACTAATCCTTGTGCATGAGATGGAACCGAACATCCTGATATGCACTTAATATATGTAGAACAAATTTGTGGATTGTTCAATCTTGCAGGTTTACATAGAGATGAAGTTATGAAGAAGGTTTTCCCTTTATCTTTGGAGGGAAAAGCATTGGCATGGTATAGGCTATGCGATGATATTGGATCTTGGAATTGGAATTGATTGAAATTGGAGTTCCACCAAAAAAATTATCATATGCATCTAGTTCATCGTGATTGGAATTATATATTTAATTTTTGGCCTCTTGAAGGAGAAAGTATCGCTCTAGCTTGGGGGAGGCTTAAGTCAATATTATATTCATGCCCCAATCATCAGCTCTCAAGAGAAATTATTCTCCAGAATTTTTATGCTCGGCTTTCTCGTAATGATCAAACCATGCTTGATACTTCTTGTGCTAGTTCTTTTATAAAGAATACTATTGAATTCCGGTGGGATCTTTTGGAAAGAATTAAACACAACTCTGAAGATTGGGAACTCGACAAAGGTAAAGAGTCAGGTATTAAATTTAAGTATGATTGTGTTAAATCTTTTATGGATACCGATGCTTTTCAAAAGTTTAGCACTAAATATGGACTTGACTCTGAGATAGTAGACTCCTTTTGTGAATCATTTGCTACTCATGTTGACCTCCCTAAAGAGAAGTGGTTTAAATATCACCCACCTATTAAAGAAGAAATCAAAGAACCTGTACCAGTTAAAGAAGAAACTATACTTTACAATGTTGATCTAGTTGTTCCTTCTACTTATATTGAGAAACAACCTTTCCCTGTTAGGATAAAGGAACATGCTAAAGTTTCAAATGTGGTCAACAAAAGCTATATTAGAACACCTAAACCTGATGAACAAATCAAAGTAGAACCTAGTATTGCTATGGTTAAAGATCTCTTGGAAGAAGATATGGATGGGCATCTTATTTACTTCTGTGAAGAAGCTGCTAGAATTGCCAACCCTGATAAAAAGGATAAACATAGACCTGTTGTTGGCATGCCCGTTATCTCTGTTAAAATAGGAGATCATTGTTATTATGGTTTATGTGACATAGGTGCTAGTGTGAGTGTTATTCCTTACACTTTATATCAAGAAATTATGCATGACATAGCACCCACAGAGATAGAAGACATAGATGTTACAATTAAACTTGCTAATAGAGACACTATTTCACCAATTGGGATTGTTAGAGATGTTGAAGTCTTGTGTGGGAAAATAAAATACCCTACTGATTTTCTTGTTCTTGGTTCCCCACAAGATGATTTTTGTCCAATTATCTTTGGTAGACCTTTCTTGAACACCATTAATGCTAAGATAGATTGTGAGAAACCAACTGTCGGTGTTAGTTTTGGTGATGAGTCTCATGAGTTTAATTTTTCCAAGTTTAGTAGAAAGCTTCATGAAACAGAATTGCCTAGTAAGGATGAATTAATTGGTCTTGCTTCTATTGTTGTACCACCTACTGATCCTTTAGAACAATATTTGCTAGACCATGAAAATGATTTTCATATGCATGAAAGAAATGAAACAGATAAGATTTTCTTTGAACAACGTCCTCTACTTAAACACAATTTGCCTATTGAAACTCTAGGAGGTCCTCCTCCACCTAAAGGTGATCATGTGTTTGAATTAAAACAATTGCCGGACACTTTGAAATATGCTTAACTTGATGAAAAGAAGATATATCATGTTATTATTAGTGCTAACCTTTCGGAACATGAAGAAGAAAGATTATTGAAAGTTCTAAGGAAGCACCGAGCTGCTATTGGATATACTCTCGATGATTTAAAGGGCATTAGTCCCACTCTATGTCAGCACAAAATTAATATGGAACCTGATGCTAAACCCGTTGTTGAGCACCAACATCGGCTAAATCCGAAGATGAAAGAAGTGGTAAGAACAGAGATACTAAAACTTCTGGAAGCAAGTATAATTTGTCCTATAGCTGATAGTAGATGGGTAAGTCATGTTGATTGTGTCCCTAAGAAAGGAGGTATAACTGTTGTTCCAAATGATAAGAATGAACTTATACCACAAAGAATTGTTATAGGTTATAGAATGGTAATTGATTTTAGAAAATTAAACAAAGCAACTAGAAAAGATCATTACCCTCTGCCTTTTATTGATCAAATGCTCAAAAGATTATCTAAGCACACACACTTTTGGTTCCTTGATGGATATTCTGGTCAAGAAAAGACCACTTTTACTTGTCCCTTTGGAACTTATGCTTATAGATGTATGGCTTTTGGTTTATGTAATGCACCTGCTACCTTTCAAAGATGTATGACTGTTATATTCTCTGACTTTTGTGAGAAGATTATTGAGGTTTTCACGGATGACTTCTCTGTTTATGGGAAGTCTTTTGATGATTGTTTAAGCAATCTTGATGAAGTTTTGCAGAGATGTGAACAAACAAATCTTGTCTTGAATTGGGAGAAGTGCCACTTTATGGTTAATGAAGGCATTGTCTTTTTTTGACTATAAACCGTAGGGTAAAACCCCACTTCAATTTTTATAAATTAAAATAGCAAAGTAACAAAAGGTCTGAACAGGCTTGAGGTAAGCCTTAAAAAGAAGAAGAAACTAACTAAAAAGAAGAAGAAGAAAGGAAAAGGAAAGGAAAAGAAGGAGAAAAAAAGAAAACTAGTCTACAAAAAGGAAAATTACAACATGACATCTAGCCAAACAAAGAATTGCCTCTCATGCTTTTTCTTCATCCTGAATTTTAGAAGCTTGAGTTCCTCCAGGAAAATGAACTTCCAACCTTGGAATGATGGTGCAATGTTTTCAAAAATCTTATTATTTCTGGTTATCCAAATGGCCCACGCTCCAAGAATGATGATCTCCATGTAAAATGGGTAATTTATTTTTTCCTTGAGATCTTGAAATGCTTCTAACACAAAAAAGGTTGGTGTTCTTGTTGGACATATGAAGTCCCAGCATTGTTGAACAAAGGGACAACCCCAGAATAGATGATGTAATGTTTCTTCCTGTTGATATCCTCTTACTACACAGTTATATGCCTCCAACACAAGACTCTTTCTTCTAAGCAGATTCCTTGTGTTAACTCGATCATGGAGCAGCTGGCAGAAGAAAACTTTGTGCTTTGGCTGGCTGAGCTCTGCCAAATCCAATTGAAGTGTGGGGGAGTCTGCTTGTGTCCAATTAAAATTTTATATGCTTTGATGGATGAATATAATTCATTCCCCCAAATGTATCTCCATGTGTCTAGTGAGTCCAAGTACTCAGATTGTCTCATGGAGAGGCAGATATCCTCCATTTGCAAAAAATCCTCATATGCTTCTATTGTCACTGGGAGGTGGAAAAGATCCTGTAAGTATTCAGTCTGTAGTACTTGTTGTATGTTGAGTTGTGGGTTTCTAACAAAAGAGTATAGGTGGTGGAATTTGTGTTTGAGAACTGCCTGATGCCATAAATCATCACAAAAAAATGCACTGACCCCATCTCCCACATTACATCTAGCAATAGCTTTGTATTGATCAATGAGAGCTAAATTGGATTTCCACCAGAATGAACCTACCATGTTGTTCCCTAGTAATTTCCCATCAGTATAGTAAGTTTCCCAAATCAGGTTAACCCAAGGAATTAATGTCATGTATGTTGAAGAATTTGTGGAGATTTTTCATGAGCAGGGTTTTGTTGTGTGTATAGATATCCAAGACTCCTAAACCTCCCTGATCTTTGGGTCTACATACAGTGTGCCAAGCCACCATTATAGGTTTGCGGTCCTCCATGTCAGGGCCTCTCCATAGACAGTGTATCAAGTATTTGATTATCTGTTTCTTTATTGTAATAGGTATGTCCAGACAACATATAAAGAAGACTGATAGTGATGTAAGCACTGACTTCACCAAGAGCAATTTTCCAGCTTGAGTCATGAAAATAGAGATACCTGCCAATCTTTTTGCAATCCTATTAACAAGAGGGAGACATTGTTCTACAGTTGGTTTATATATTCCCAATGGAAGGCCAAGGTAAGTAAAAGGGAATTGCCCTCTAGCACATTGAAGTGTGTTTGTAAATAGTTCCACTCTGCCCTCATCAATGTTAAATGGAACCATGATTGACTTTCCATAATTCACTTTGAGCCCAGTTGCTGATGCAAAAGTATTGAGTAAGGCCTTCAAACAAATTAACTGTCTAGTATCAGCTTGCATAACCACCAGAGTGTCATCTGCATATTGGACAATTGGAAAGTGAGGGCAAGAGTTGACTTGAAGTGGTGCAGTGATTAGGTTTAACCTCATGGCTTTGTTAAGGATAGATTGTAGTAGGTCAGCAGCCAACACAAATATTAAAGGGGAGTAAGAGTCCCCCTATCTCACTCCTCTTCTGATGTAGATTCTTTTTCCAGGTACACCATTCAGTAATCCTGAGGATGATGTAGTTGTGAATAAAGCTTCCATCCATGATATCCATTTTTCTCCAAAGCCTTTAGCTCTAAAAATCCAGTTTAATTACTAAGATTTCCTCCCTAGACTTATGGCATTGGTGAATATATTCATATGCCCATCCCAGGCAATCCTGGATCACTCTATCTTTAAGGAAGCCATATTGATTAATATACACCATTTGCAGAATAACTCTTTGTAATCTATTGGCCAACAATTTTGTAATGATCTTCAGCACTCCATTGAGCAAAGAAATTGGCCTAAAGTCATTTGGAGAAAGTGGTACTTCCTTTTTGGGCACTAGGGTGATGAAAGATATGTTGATGCTCTCAAGATTTACATTCCCAGCATGAAAGGCCATAATAAGCTCAGTAACTTCAGTCTTGATAATATCCCAACAACTTTTGATAAACTCATTGTTAAATCCATCTGGGCCTGGGGATTTATCTGCTGGGAGACTCTTTACCACATCTTCTATTCCCTCTAGAGAAAAAGGTTGTTCCAAATCAATGAAGATTTGTGGGTCCAGTGTGTTTTCATACAAATCATTAAGATCAAAATGCATGGAGTGTCCATTGGACTGTCTAAATCTACTTTTAAAAGCCTCCCAAAGGATTGCAACATTTCCATCATGATCTGTTACTTCCACTTGATCCTTGTTTAACAGCATAGCAATCTTATTGTGTCAATGATTAATAGAAGCCTTTGTATGGAAGAATTTTGTGTTCTCATCTCCAAATTTCACTCCTTTAATTTACCTCTCTGTTTCTAGTATATCTTTGAAGGCATTGTCTTGGGTCATAAAATTTCCAAAAGAGGCATTGAAGTGGACAAAGCTAAGGTTGATGCAATTGAGAAAATGCCATGTCCTAAAGATATAAAAGGTATTCGTAGTTTATTAGGTCATGCTGGTTTCTATAGGGGATTTATTAAAGACTACTCTAAAATTTCTAGGCCTCTTACGAGTCTTTTTCAAAAGGATATCCCTTTTGTTTTTTATGATGATTGTTTAGAAGCCTTTGAAACACTCAAGAAAGCCTTAATTTCGGCACCTATTGTTCAACCACCTGATTGGAACTTGCCTTTTGAAATTATGTGTGATGCTAGTGATTATGCTGTTGGTGTTGGTCTAGGACAAAGAGTTGATAAGAAACTAAATGTTATTCATTATGCTAGTAAAACTCTAGAAAGTGCTCAAAGAAATTATGCTACTGCTGAAGAGGAATTCTTAGCAATGGTGTTTGCTTGTGACAAATTTAGACCTTATATTGTTGATTCCAAAGTAACTGTTCACACAGACCATGCTGCTATTAAATATCTTATGGAAAAGAAAGATGCTAAACCTAGACTTATTCAATGGGTTCTCTTGTTACAATAATTTGATTTACATATCATTGATAGAAAAGGAGCTGAGAACCCAGTAGCTGATAATTTATCTAGGCTTGAAAATGTGCCTGATGACTCACTACCTATTGATGATAGTTCTCTTGATGAGAAGTTAGCCGCAATAAATGTTGCTCATAGTACTCCTTGGTATGCTGACTATGCTAATTACATTGTTGCTAAATATTTACCACCTAGCTTTACATATCAACAAAAGAAAAAATTCTTCTATGATTTAAGACATTACTTTTGGGATGACCCACATCTTTATAAAGAAGGAGTAGATGGTACTATTAGACATTGTTGATACGTCTTTTACTTATCTACTTTTTGTCACATTTTTCCTCTTGTTTTGGACTCTAATTTGCATGATTTGAATGAAACTAACCCCGGACTGATGCTGTTTTCAGCAGAACTACCATGGTGTTGTTTTTGTGTGGAAATAAAAGTTCTCGAAATGGAACGAAACTTTTTAAGGATTTTTTGTACCAATAATAAGAATTTTTGGAGCCAAGACCCACCGGAGAGGGGCCCCTGGGTGGGCACAACCCACCAGGGCGCGCCCCCTCTCCTGCCACGCCCAGGTGGGTTGTACCCACCTGGTGGCCCCGCTGATGACCCTCCTAATACTATAAATTCACATTATTCTAGAAAAAATCAGGGAGAAAGAATTATCACGATCCACGAGATGGAGCCGCCGCCAAGCCCTGTTCTTCCTCGGGAGGGCAGATCCGGAGTCTGTTTGGGGCTCTAGAGATGAGATCTTTGGTCTTCGTCATCACCAACCCTTCTCCATCGCCAATTCCATGATGCTCCCCACGGGGAGTGAGTAATTCCTTCATAGGCTCACTGGTCGGTGAGGAGTTGGATGAGATTCATCATGTAATTGAGTTAGTTTTGTTAGGGCATGATCCCTAGTATCCACTATGTTCTTAGATTGATGTTCTTATGACTTTACCATGCTTGTCACTTTGGGCCCGGGTGCCATGATTTCAGATCTGAACCATTTATGAATTCATCATTATATCCATGTTTTAGATCCAATCTTGCAAGTTATAGTCACCTACTACGGTTATGATCCGGCAACCCCGGGGTGACAACAACCGGGCCCACTCCCGGTGATGACCGTAGTTTGAGGAGTTCATGTATTCACTATGTGTTAATGCTTTGTTCCGGTTCTCTATTAAAACCCTTAGTTTCCAATATGGACCCCGCTGCCACGGGAGGGTTAGACAAAAGATGTCATGCAAGTCCTTTTAATAAAGCATGTGTGACTATTTATGGAATACATGCCTACATTATATCGATGAACTGGAGCTAGTGCCGTATGGCCCTAGGTTATAACTGTCTCATGATGAATATCACCCAACAAGTCACCGATCCAATGCCTACAAACTTTTCATTATTGTTACTGCTAAGTTACCGTTGCTATCATCATTGTTACACTTGCTACAAACTACTGCTATCACTGTTACTGTTACCATTGTTATTGTCACTATTATCAAAACTATCAAACTACTTTGCTACTGATCACTTTGTTGCATATAATTAATCTATAGGTGTGGTTGAATTGACAACTCAGCTGCTAATACCTTCAAATATTCATTGGCTCCCCTTGTGTCGAATCTATAAATTTGGGTTGAATACTCTACCCTCGAAAACGGTTGCGATCCCCTATACTTTTGGGTTATCAAGACCTTTTTCTGGAGCCATTGCCGGGGAGCATAGCTATATTTGTTGAGTCACTTGGGATTATTATCATATTATCACTATGAAGAATCTGAAGGATCCAAAGACTAAGATTTATCCCTCTAAGAGGAGGTGAGGTAAGGAACTGCCATCCAGTTCTGCTTTAGATTCACCTTCTGTTATGAGTAAACTTGCAACACCACCACATCCTATCAATTCTAATATGTCGCAATTTATTGATGATGCTACTTCTACTATGAATGATGCTTATGATAATACTAGTACCTTGCTTGATAATGATGATGTGCCACTTGGTGAATTTCTTGATAAACAAATTGCTAGAGTTATACAACATGATGTTGTTGAATCTGATGATGAGCTTGAAACTGAAACTCCTGAAACACCTACTAGAACTAGCCTTCCTACATATGAATTGCCTAAGGTACTAGAAGGTTATGTTATTAGTGAAGAAGCAACTAGAGATATTCTTGCTTGCAATGATAGAGATGATCTAGAGAAATTACTACACACATATAAAGAAAAATCTTTGAATGCTAGAATGAAATGTGATCCTAAGTTTGCTACTTCACCTATCTTTATTGATGATAAGGATTATGAATTCTCTGTCGACCCAGAGCTAATTACTCTGGTTGAATCTGATCCTTTCCATGGCTATGAAACTGAAACTGTTGTGGCACATCTCACTAAGTTGAATGATGTTGCCACCCTTTTTACTCATGATCTCACTACTAGGAAAAAGGCTATAGATAATATGGACACTAATGGCGCACCAGACATGTGGTGCGCCACTACTATATAGCAGTGGCACACCATGTGTCGGTGCACCATTAGTGTGACAGACACTAATGGCGCACCACACCCATGGTGCGCCACTACTAACATATTTTTTTTCCAAAAATATTAATGGCGCACCAGGGAACAGTGCGCCATTACTAGCTAGTAATGGCGCACCACTCACCCGTGCACCACCAGCTGGTGCGCCATTAGTAACCAGAGTTACTAATGGCGCATTTGTAGGTGGTGCGCCATTAGTAACCTGGGACCAGCTAGATATTTTGGACAGCCACCTACACACTCACTTTCCCCACTTCATTCTCTCCACCTCCTCCTCCAAGCTTGTCTCGGCTGCCTCCTCCTCCTCACCTCATTTGCACCATAGGTTCATCCAAATTAAGTGGTTAAATTACCTTTTTTGATAGGTAAGTAAGGGGAAAGCTTTCTTTATGTTGTAGATCTACTTTTTTCTCCCTCCAACAACGTGCACATGCACTTTTTATGGCCTAGCTAGATCTATGTATGTTTGTGGTGTTGCATATGTTTGTGGTGTTGCATATATGTTTGTGTTTGCAGGTACCAGTATTTGAAATGCGATAGTTGCCAATATTTTGCCGGAATGTTGATTCATTTCCGTTTCGGCGAGAATTTTGGCACTATGCATTCTTTTTGGTCCTATTTTTAGGGAAAGTCATGCCAAATTTTTTCTTGGCTCTAAAATATCTTTTTGCTCTAACCCGCAGGCGAGTATGGTCCGCACGATGACCGAAGGCATCATGAATAGGTTTTTGAGCTTCATGAAGGCCGAGATGCTTCAAAAGAACGAGACGGAGATAAGATGTCCGTGTCGAAGATGCAAGATGAAGAGCCTTATTGCGGACCCGGATTCTGGGCAGGTGCGTGACCACCTGCTCTTGCGTGGTTTCATGGATGGTTGTTGGTGGCAAGGTGATGAAGATGACTATGAAGTCGTCCATGGGGGGCAGGCAAGAAATGAGGAAGGGCAGCAAGACAACCACCGCGGCGAGGGCGGGCGAGAAGACGAAGAATCTCCAGGACATGATCACAATGGTGATGCTGTACACAGTCATCATGTAGAAGATGCCGGACATGATGATGAGGAAGATCAAGACAAAGTGAATGATCATGAAGATTAAGATGCCGGAGCAGACGATGATGGACCATCGATGGGCTGGGTGCAGGACCCTCATATTCAAGAGCTGCTTCTCAAGCAGATGGATAATGCAAGAGCTGCCGCCCAAGAGAAAGCCAAGCTGGATCAACTGGAGATAGACGTGGTTACTCCATTGTATGAAGGATGCAGGCCCGAGGATACCCGCCTGAAAGTAATGCTCATGGCTCTGGAGATGAAGTTAAAACACAAAATGACTGATGCATGCTTCAACGAGAACATGTCATTCTGGCACGAACGTCTTCCCAAGGGGAACAAGTGCCCGACCAGTTTCGAGGAGGCAAAGAAAATCGTGTGTCCTCTGGATTTACCGCACATGAAATACCATGTGTGCATGAACAATTGCATCATTTATCGAGACGAGTACACGGAGTCTACCATATGTCCGGTGTGCGGCGTCACTCGATGCAAGAAGAGGAAGAAAGCTCCTCGAAAAGTGGTGTGGTACTTTCAGATCACTCCTCATCTGCAGTGGTATTTCATGGACCCTAAGGTAGCAAAGCTCCTGCGTTGGCACACGGATAGGGAGGAGAAGAAGCGAGAAGATGACGCAAATGATCCGAAGATAAATAAAAAAGACAAGATGCTAAGTCACCCTAAGGATGGGAGCCAGTGGCAAGCGTTGAACTTCAAACACCGAGAATTTGGGAACGATCCAAGGAACATCATGCTGGGCGCGAGCACCAATGGAGTCAATCCGTTTGGCAGCCAGAGAAGCACACATAGCACCTGGCCTGTGTTTGTGTGGATGTACGACCTTCCCCCCTGGTTGTGCATGAAGAAGAAGTACATTCACATGAGTATGTTGATTGAAGGGTCGAAACAACCAGGGAACGACATCAATCTGTATCTGGGGCTGCTGAGAGAGGAGCTAGACACGCTGTGGAAAACGCCAGCCAATACGTGGGACGCCGCAGAGAAAGAATATTTCCCTATGAGAGCCGCACTGTTCATGACAGTGCAGGACTATATCATTACGGATATGTCATGGGGCAGGTGGTCCACGGATTTTCTGGATGCGTCAGGTGCATGGATGACACAACATATCGCCAGCTAGATAGAGATCCCGAGTCTTCGAAAACCGTGTTCATGGGAGATCGAAGGTGGCTTCACGATGATGACCTGTGGAGAAAACGCAAGGATCTGTTCGATGGTGAAACCGAACCCCGAAGACGCCCGCGTACGAGGAGCAGCGAGGCCGGGAAAGAAGAAAAAGGCGCCAGAGCCGGGAAAGAAGCGAAAGGCGCCAGAGCCGCTGCTGAAGGTATGGAAAACAAGGTCTGTTTTCTGGGACTTGCCGTACTGGAAGATCCACCATGTGCCTCACAGCCTTGATGTCAAGCATATCACGAAGAACATGTGCGAGAGTCTGCTTGGTACCCTACTCAACATGCCAGAGAGGACCAAAGATGGGCCGAAAGCAAGGGAAAACTTGAAATCAATGGGCATCAGGGAGGAGCTTCACGCTAATGATGATGATGATGATGAGGCGAAGCAGGACACGGAAAGTCGTCGCAAAGGCAAAAAGGCCAAGAAGACCGAAAATGAATTCCCTCCCGCGTGCTTCACTCTAAGTCAGGAGGAGATCGATCAGTTTTTCACCTGCCTCGTAGGAGTAAAACTTCCTTACGATTACGCGGGGAAGATAAGCAGATACCTAGACTCAGCGAAGCAGAAGTTTAGCGGGATGAAGTCTCATGACTCCCACGTGCTGATGACGCAGATACTTCCAGTTGCAATCCGTGGGATCATGGACGCGCACGTCCGTGAAACGCTATTTGGCCTATGCAACTTTTTTGACGTCATCTCTCGGAAGTCGGTTGGAATGAGGCAACTCAGAAGGCTACAGGAAGAGATCATGGTGACACTATGCGAGCTTGAGATGTACTTCCCGCCCGCATTCTTCGATGTTATGGTGCATCTGCTGGTGCATATCATGGAGGATATCATCCAACTCGGGCCGACGTTCCTGCACATCATGATGTCGTTTGAAAGGATGAATGGTGTCATTAAAGGATACGTTCGCAACATGTCACGTCCAGAGGGAAGCATGGCCGGGGGCTTTCTGACCGAAGAGTGCATCTCCTACTGCACGAATTATCTAGGCATCGAGAACCCCGTTGGTCTGCCCATCAACAGGCACCTCGGCAGGCTCGCTGGATGGGCTCACCATGAGGGTCACCGCGAAATGCATGTCGACTTCAAGGGTTGACTCGCTGACTTTGAAAGAGCAAACCTAGTCACGCTACAACACATAGACGTGGCCGATCCTTGGGTGGTAGAGCACAAAACCTTTATTGAGAAGATGTACAATGACCGAGGCCAACAGAGGACGGACGGAGATATAATAAAAGAGCACAACTCATGTTTCACACGTTGGTTCAAGCAGAAGCTTCTGTCGTACCCTTTACATGAGGATTCTTCCGCGGAAGAACAACTCATATTCGCCTTGTCACAGGGCGTCGAGCACAACCTGATGACATATGAGGCGTACGATATCAACGGCTACACATTCGACACCGAGGGAAAGGACATGAAGAGCGATGGTTATCAGAACTCCGGGGTAACAATGGAATCCTACACCGGTAAGGACGAGGACATATACTACGGAAGGATCGAGGAGATCTGGAGCTGAGCTACGCTGGAGAGAAGGTCCCGATGTTCCGTGTCAGATGGGGCAAGAGCGTCATAAAAGAAGACCGGTATTTCACCACCATGGTTATACCCGAAACCAAATCCAAGACTGCGGGCGCAAACGTCACTGCGAAAAATGAGCCATGGGTACTGGCTTCCCAAGTGGACCAATGCTTCTTCATTACCGACCCGTCAAAGCTCAGTCGTGTTGTCATGAGAAGAGGCAAAAGGAAGATCATCGGAATGGATGGAGTTGCCAATGAGCAAGACTTCGACAAGTACGGCGACCCGAAGATGGAACATGACGACGACGATGAAGTACCAGCATACATCACAAGAAGAAGTAGGACCACTGTCAGTGTCAAAACCGGCGGATCTCGGGTAGGGGGCCCCGAACTGTGCGTCAAGGCCGAATGTTAACAGGAGACAAGGGACACGATGTTTTTACCCAGGTTCGGGCCCTCTCGATGGAGGTAATACCCTACTCCTGCTTGATTAATATTGATGATATGGGTAGTACAAGAGTAGATCTACCACGAGATCAAGGAGGCTAAACCCTAGAAGCTAGCCTATGGTATGATTGTTGTATATGAGTTGATGTCCTACGGACTACAACCCTCCGGTTTATATAGACACCGGATAGGGTTAGGGTTACATAGAGTCGGTTACAATGGTAGGAGATCTTGAATATCCGCATCGCCAAGCTTGCCTTCCACGCCAAGGAAAGTCCCATCCGGACACGGGACGAAGTCTTCCATCTTGTATCTTCATAGTCCAGGAGTCCGGCTGAAGGTATAGTCCGGCTACCCGAACACCCCCTAATCCAGGACTCCCTCAGTAGCCCCTGAACCAGGCTTCAATGACGACGAGTCCGACGCGCAGATTGTCTTCGGCATTGCAAGGCGGGTTCCTCCTCCAAGTCCTTCATAGAAGATTTTAAACACCAAGAGCAATGTCCGGCTCTGCAAAATAAGTTTCCACATATTGCCATAGAGAGAATAATATTAACACAAATCAAATCTGCTGACGTATTTCGCAGTGCGTCATCACACTACGGCCAAGTCCTTTACTCGAATCGTTTTTACTTTTCCACCTCAGCACGTTTTGCGAGGCGGTTTCCTTGGCACGTCTTGTCAAAGCAGAGATCATGTACCCCTTTTACGGGATTCTCATCAATACGGACGTGGGTAACCCAACCATGCCCGTTAGCACGTTTCCTCGATTAAAGACGAGTCCCGAACGGTTACGGGGAGGGCTCTTGGTATTCAACCTCTTATAAAGAGACTAAGGCCTTACTCCTTTTTTCAATCTCAAGCGAGTTCGCCCGTCGCCTCGAGCTCCAACACCCTAGGCTCCAGATTCCAGGCACTTCGGACCTTCGATGATGTCCGGTTGTGACCTTCAAGGCTGATGGACGCCCTCCTCCGTCACGGAGGAGGACGTACTAAAGTTGAGGGAGGCTAAGTTCCTGACCGGCGAAATTTCGCATAGGTTGCCTGCTCAAGGGCAGGTCATTCCCAGTCCCTAGCCCGGTGAGAGCGTGGCGTTCATGTCTCACTTCCTTCGGGGGTTGGGCTTCCCAATGGATCCCTTTGTGAGGGGACTGCTGTTTTATTACGGGCTGGAATTCCATGACTTAGCTTCGGAGTCCATCCTCCATATCTCCTCATTTATTGTCGTGTGTGAAGCGTTCCTCCGTGTTACCCCTCACTTTGGATTATGGCTCAAGACCTTCAAAGTGGAGCCGAAGATGATCAAGGGACGGCACACAGAGTGCGGAGGCGCTGTTATAAGCAAAAATGCTGATGCTCCATGGCTCGAGGGCTCTTTTCAAGAGGAGCTAGGCTTGTGGCAACGAGAGTGGTTTTATATCACCGCTCCCCGGAGCACCAAGTGGGTGGCGCCTCCTGCCTTTCGCTCGGGTCCCCCACCACGGCTAGCGTCATGGGTCAACAGAGGGTTAGATTGGGGTTTACCCAAAGACGTGCCCTTGTTGCAGGGCCGCATTAAGGATCTCTTGGAAGGAGATCTCAGCCTGGTCAAGGTGACGCAGGTCATGCTGATTCACCGAATATTGCTGGGCAAACATCGCTCCCTTCTCCTGTGGGAGTTTAATCCAGAGGGACCGCGAGCTCTCCAGAATTTCATGGGCGCAACGCCCGCGGAGATGTATAAACTGTTCTTCGGATCACAAGAGATGTGTCTGGATTTAACCGAGGACGCAGGCCTAAGCTGCAATCGCCCGGATACTCAAGTAAGCAACCTTTTGCTCGGACCTTCTATCCGTATAATTGTCATAAACTTGCCCCTAAAAGAGCCGCCCTTTTAAACAGGAGTGGATAGCGAAGGCAAAGTTGATCAGGTGTCCGGCTCCCCTTCCCGAAACCAGGCCGGATCCCGTGCTGGTCAGGATGCTGGAGATAATGCCTTTGGAGGGAAGCAAGGGGGAGGACAAGGAAACTATGGCCTCCTCGAAGGAGGCTGCTCCGAAGGGAGGAACCGACAATTCCTCTCCTAAGGGGAAGAAGAGAGCCGCCTCTGACGACCCGGAAACCATGGCCTCGAAGCGGGGGGGGGGGAATCCTCGCCAGAGGGTCCGACGCTGGGGAGTTCCTCGACCGGACTACGCCCTCAAGGGGATCAGCCCTCCAGAGAGCCGTAAGTAGAGAAAGATCTTCCTTTTGAGGGATGAGGGAAATCCTTGATTTATATCTGAGAATATTAACTGAATTTTTACCTTGTAGCTCGGACCTCGGCCCTTCTCAGCAGAGCTCATCTTCGGGGGATCTCCTTCCGGAGATGATGGAGAGCGGGACGCCTCCCCCTGCCGTGCCGCCTAGCGAGGCAGGCGACCCTGAGGTGTCGTCGCGGAGGGTTTTTCCGAATCCGGCAGGGGCGGAAGATAGCTATGTGCCCCCCCCCCCGAGGTTCTCCGCGTCCGGCCTTCGAAAGAGGTCGTGGGACAAGTCCGACACCGTTTGGTGCTCGGCCGGAGGAGCTAAGGATTCTGCTGGGGCGAGCTTCTATCTCGGAGGAGCACCGTGTATTGATGGGCACGGTGATTGAAAGGGTCTCATCCGCCGAGAGCAGATTGCATGAGGCCGTCAAAAGTTTACTGACGGGTTTTGAGGTACATTAGATAATGTACACTTTTGTCAGTTGCGCATGAATAAGATGCGCCCTATGTAGATAGTAGCCCATGAGACTCTGCGCGTCGTCAAGAAATGACGGCACGCGGAGGATCATAATCCCAGGTCTAAGATGTCGCCTTTGAATGTAGGCGGCAGGGTGTCCAGAATCGAGTCAAACTGATGATTTTGCCAAACTAAAGCGGCAACTGGACGTGGCAGGTGCCGACATCGCGCTTGTCAACAAGCGGCTTGATGAGGCTCAAGGTATGTAATTCCTCGGGCGGCATCGGGTAACAAGAGTGTTATGCCAGTGTCTTACGATGTGTGTGCTTGACGCAGATGGTGCTGCCGCCCTGGAGAGTCTTAGGGCGGAACTTGCCCGAGCTAAAGAACAAGCCAGAGAAAGTGATGCGGCTGCCAAGAAAGCCCTTGAAGAGCTGAGAGCCGAACAGGCTGCTCATTGCCGAAGCAAGGAAGAGATGGCCGAGATGGCCGAAAAGTTAAAGAGCGTTGCAGACCGTTGCAAACTTCTTGAGAAATAAGACCAGGCGAAATAGACGGACTTAGGGAAGGACGTTGCCAATGCCAAGGACGCGCGCTCTGCGATGAGAGCTGCGAAGGAGGAGCTGCGTCAGGCCGAACAGATTGCGGCTGGAAAGCCCTTTATGTTGCGAAGGAAATTTTGCGATCCGAAGTTTGCTCCGTTGGACCGGATGTGGAGTGTGGAGGATACCTATCTGGATTTGGCAGCGAGTGCTGCTGATGCGACCGAACACTTTCGAGATCAGAAAGATCGCGAAGTGGAAAAGCTTTTCTGGTCGCAGTTTCACAATCCAGAGCGTCCACTGGCAGTGGACAATCGTTTGGCTCAATGGGCCGAACTGAATAGGTTGTCCGGACTCGCCATGAAGTACGTCATGGGTCATCTGTTGCCGGGGAGATCGGAGCCGAAAAGTTATTTCAGCTTGGTGCAGCAATTCCTTGATGCGGTGCCGCGTATTAATGCAATGAAGAGGTCAGCATGCATAGAGGGCGCAAGGATGGCTCTTGCCCATGTCAAGACATACTGGGCAGAGATGGAGACCATCGTTGTTGCATCCCGAGATTCAGACAAAAGCCGAGTACCCTCCGAGCACTATTTTCAGGAAGTCCTTGAAGGCGCTCATGTAATAGAGACGCAGTGCTCGAAAGATGCTATGTTCTGATAGCATATGTAATTATAAAGTAATATTTTGATAAACTATAGTGGCCTTTTTATACTTGTGCCTTCAAGTATTGGGAACACCTCCTGTCCGGCCGTTTTAAGATATATATATATATATATATATATATATATATATATATATATATATATATATAATCTGAAAGATGGCAGTCGTTGGCTTCAGCCCCCACGCACATAGTGCGGGGGTGCTCGCAGAAGACGCATTTTCACACTTAACCCAACGTCTTGGTCCTACAAAGGAGGTGATAGCGCAGCGGGCCAGGCAACCGGACTATAATGCTTTAACACTTTCACTTAGCCATAGGAGCTTGACAGTGAGACTATTTAGGTAGCCCCTTGGTGGCGACTGCGCTCGCCCGAGTTCGGGGCGCGTATGTGCCTGACCGGGAAGTGGCCCTTCATTAAAGCGGAGGAATCCGATAGATTCCGATAGGTCATCGAGTGGCTGACCAGTCTCACGCTACATCATGACAGTCAGTTTTCGGCTTTCTCTACTGAGGTGCTCGCCTGGCCCAACCGGGGCACAATCGCAGTAGTTCTCCTGGTGCTACCTTAGCTGATAGAGCGGAACGTAAGGTAGCCAAACTCAGGAGCCGGGCAACCCAACGTTTGACCAAAGACATGATTCGGAGCTGATGCATATAATGCCAAAACTCGCGACGCCGAACACTCCCTAAGGTGTTCGGTCTTTATGAGTGCGGGCGAAACAACACTCTTTATTAAAAAAGCCCCTAGTGTCCAGGTACGTGCAAAAATTCTGACGTGGACACATGCCAAGACGCTAGCCTCCTCCTTGGTTATATCAGGAAAAAAACCAGGGGATGTGTAGCAACAAGAGACAGTAAAAAAGGTTTACGCAGGGTCTTAATCTAAAAAGAATCCTTTAGGACGGGTTCCTACTGCACGTCTGCGCCTGTGTCTCCGTTGTGCCGTATCCTGGACGGGCGCCGCACGATGTTCATCTGTAAAAGAGAGGAACTGAGTTGAAAACGGTTCGTGCCGAACAAAAGTTTAAAATAAACAAAGTGTAAAGTAAAATATATAAAATTGAGCTTTATTGTCTCTTATTGTATATGCATGGAGCCCCTAGTGCGGGGGTATATGGCCACTAAGCCTGCATCAATGATGATTTTGTACCGAACTCGTCTATCCACGTCCGTGGTCTTTAATGACCTATTTCGAAGTTTTTTAGCCGGTGAGGCCATTTTACTGTGGGGCTGTCAAAGCGGCCGCACAGTCCTCCGCTTGGGGAGGCGCACTTTAGTGATTCCCCTTCAAAGAGATGATGCCTCGTGGACCGAGCATCTTAAGCGTGAGAGATGCATAATGCGGTATTGCGTTAAAGCGGGCGAAAGCTTCGCGTCCCAGTAGTGCTTGATAGCGACTTGAGAACGGGATGATATGGAAGGTCAGCTTTTCGCGGCGGAAGTTATCTGCAGAGCTGAATATAACTTCGAGCCAGAGAAAACCTATACAATGGGTGTCCGGACCAGGTGTTACCCCTTGAAAAGAGGTTTTGCTACGGCGGATTCTTGTTGGGTTTATCCCCATGTGATGGATTGTATCCTGATATATCAGGTTTAGTCCACTGCCGCCGTCCATAAGGACATTTGAAAACTGGAGTCCGCCAATTATTGGATCGAGTATCAAGGCAGTCCAGCCTGCGTTCTTGATATTTCTAGAATAATCTAGCTGATCGAAGATGATTGGTTTTGACAACCAGTGATGGAACCCTTTGGGGGTAGGTCGTGTGGTGCGTACCTTTATGGGCGCCGCATGTTTTGTTATGTGAAGTAAGTTCACTGTTTTTACTTCTTGTGGGAACTTCTTTTGTTTCCTGGTGCTCTGCTTTTGGGGTTCGTCCTCGTCTTCGCTTGGTGTGTCGAGCCCCTTGTGTTCGGCATTGAGTCTACTGGATTGTTTGAAAACCCAACAATCTCTGTGGGTATGGTTAGCAGGCTTCCCAGGAGTACTGTGTATCTGACATATCCTGTCCAAGATTTTATTAAAGTTGGATGGATCGTCCCGGTTATCCTGGAGGGGTGGTTTTGTCTGATTTTGTCGTGAACCTTTGAATCCGGCATTGACTGTCGTGCTCTTCGGACTTTTTTCCTTAGTCCAGCGACGGTCCTTGTTGCATCGCGGTTTTCCGTTTCCATCCCTAGTTTCGGATGTACTTGGGTCGCTGGGGCTGCACCTTGCCAACCAGCTGTCCTCTCCTGCACAAAAGCGGGTCATGAGGCTTGTTAGTGCGGCCATTGTTCTTGGCTTTTCTTGGCCGAGGTGTCTGGCGAGCCATTCGTCTCAGACTTTATGCCTAAAAGCTGCTAAGGCTTCGGCGTCCGGACAGTCGACTATCTGATTCTTTTTAGTGAGGAATCCATTCCAAAACTGCCGAGCTGATTCTCCGAGCTGTTGAGTTATGTGACTAAGATCGTCTGCATCTGGAGGGCGGACATAGGTCCCTTGAAAATTTGCTCGGAAAGCATCCTCGAGCTCTTCCCAACTTCCAATTGTGTTTTCAGGAAGGCTTTTAAGCCAATGTCGGGCTGGCCCTTTAAGCTTAAGGGGTAAATATTTTATGGCGTGGAGATCATCTCCTCTAGCCATGTGTATGTGGAGGATATAATCCTCGATCCAGACTCCAGGGTCTGTTGTTCCATCATATGCCTCTATGTTTACGGGTTTGAATCCCTCTTGAAATTCATAGTCCAGGACCTCATTGGTGAAACATAGGGGGTGTGCGGTGCCCCTGTATTTGGGTGTGCCGGATTCTGATGATGGCTTTATTGCGTTGCTTACGAGAGCTTGCTTTCTTGGCCCATAAATGGACCTAACTGGGCCATGATGCGAATCCTTAGGTGGGTCGCATGCCGATTTAAGTGCGGCGCCACTTGCCGCTTTATGGGGTCGTCTATCCGACCATGTGTCTTTCTTATTTTTTGAATGCGAGGGCTCTAGGGCCTCTTGGTCGAATTCAGGCAGTAGCTTTCTTTTCGGATAGCTTTTAGTGCGGCGACCGTCGCCGTATTTATCTGCGGTATTGATTACTTTGCTTCATCTAATCCGGAGTGCATCTTTCGCTATTTTTAGCTTCCGCTTCTGCTTTTTCAGGCTGCGTGCAGTTGCAACAAGCCTCTCATGGAGATTCTTCTGCTCCATGGGTTTATCCGGCGTGAGGTTGTCCGGAATTCCGTTTTCGCCGGAGGAGGGATGTTCGGTTTCTCTATCCGTGTTGCCCTGTTCGGACGGTTGCTCTAAGGCCTGCTCGTCATCTACCGGTTGGTCCTGCTCTATGGCTGGATTTTTATCGAGGCGGGGCTTGGGTCGGCATTTACGCCGACGCTTTGATTGCTTTTCGGGGGGTCGATCTCCCGTTCCATCCCCTTTTTCCTCATTGTCGCTTCCTTTAAGGGTATCCACCATGTATACATCGTGAGATGAGGTGGCTGTCCAATGCCCTATGGGCGTTGGTTCATCGGTATCTCCTACATCGTCATCCATGCTGTCGATGTCTCCGGAGTCGAAGTTGAGCACGTCGTTTAAATTGTCGACAGTGGCTACCAAGTGGGTGGTGGGTGGGCTTTGGATTTCTTCATCGTCCATATCCCATCCTCGCTGACCGCAGTTCGGCTAGGGCTCTCCTAATAAAGAGAGAGACTTGAGAGAATTCAGGATATCGCAAAAAGGCGAGTGCTGAAAGATGTCCGCAGCGATGAACTCCATTATTGGCGCCCAATCGGATTCGATCGGCAGGGGCACGGGGGGTTCGGAGTCCGGAGAGGAGTCCGGATCCTCGGAGTCATGAGTCACGTGGAGTGTGGGGCCGGTGTTCGGCTCGATCGCCTTTGAGATCGCAGCCCCCGAGGTGACGTGCAACCACTCATCCTCGATTGACACAACTGGCTCCGAATTAAGGGTCAGAGCTGGTGCATTTGCGGCCTCTGGGATATTGTTCGGTGACAGAGCTAGATCATGTCGCGCGAGACAGTGCGGCGCGCTTGGTTGTGGCTCGAATCCGTCGAAGGTCAAATCTCTGCGGATGTCTGCCATGTAGTTTAGGCTTCCAAACCTGACTTGATGGCCAGGGGCGTAGCTTTCGATCTGCTCCAGGTGGCCAAGCGAATTGGCCCGCAGTGCGAAGCCGCCGAAGACGAAGATCTGTCCAGGGAGAAAAGTCTCACCCTGGACCGCATCGTTGTTGATTATCAAAGGAGCCATCGGGCCTAAAGGCGACGACACAGAGGAACTCTCAATGAAAGCACCAATGTCGGAGTCAAAACCGGCGGATCTCGGGTAGGGGGTCCCGAACTGTGCATCAAGGCCAGATGGTAACAGGAGACAAGGGACACGATGTTTTTACCCAGGTTCGGGCCCTCTCGATGGAGGTAATACCCTACTCCTGCTTGATTAATATTGATGATATGGGTAGTACAAGAGTAGATCTACCACGAGATCAAGGAGGCTAAACCCTAGAAGCTAGCCTATGGTATGATTGTTGTATATGGAGTTGATGTCCTACGGACTACAACCCTTCGGTTTATATAGACACCGGATAGGGTTAGGGTTACACACAGTCGGTTACAATGGTAGGAGATCTTGAATATCCGCATCGCCAAGCTTGCCTTCCACGCCAAGGAAAGTCCCATCCGGACACGGGACGAAGTCTTCCATCTTGTATCTTCATAGTCCAGGAGTCCGGCTGAAGGTATAGTCCGGCTACCAGAACACCCCCTAATCCAGGACTCCCTCAACCACCCTACCTAAAGGACGTCTGTTCAAGAGAAGAACTCCATTTACGAAAAATAAGGGCAAGAAGATTGTGAACAGATAGCTAGTTAATATTTTTTGAACTCATGAATATTTTTAAATTTAATTCATGGGCACTTTTGAATTCATGAATATTTTTTCAAATTTGATGATATTTTTCATATTCAATATGAAAAAATATTGAATATTCATGAGGACACTCGATCTCGACCCCCCTCCATCTCGATCGCTATCCCCCCTCACCAGA